>NW_024573921.1:3194154-3416456 GCF_900044065.1 Fusarium mangiferae
TGTGCAGACACCCCAGCAGCTCTCGTACGGAAGAGGGGGCAGTTGCAGACGACCATCACAAATCCACGTCTGAGGAACAGCCACGCGATAATCAGGAAGATCTCGCCCCTGATAGAACGATAAATGATACCGACGAAGACGATGATTTGATGTTCTCTGAGACTACTGAGGTAGCGTCGACCCCTGAGGCAAGTCTTGTCCTCCCATCAAAAGAATCACCCGCGAAGGGCGAGGTTCATCGGCATTCACAAGGGGCACTGGAAGAAACCAATGGAAATGCTGTGAAAGTGCCCCAGCAGAACGACGAAGAAGAAAATTCTGGTCGGAGACGGTCTGGCCGAGCGAGGAAACAAACTGAGTATATGGGCAAGATCTCATGGGACGACGCCAAAGAATGGCAGAAATCAGGCCAGAGGTTGAGAGTGGAGCTATACAAGGCTGATCCAGCCATTCGCAAAGACTTCGAGAGCGTTGATCATGTTGGTGATGAGTGTGCCTCGTCCTCGGAGGAGCCTCAAGATAATGCGCTGGGAACAATAGCCCTCGAAAGGGGGATAACCTCCCAAAGGCAGGTTATACCAGATTCACAGGACACCGCGACTCCTTTCAATAGCAGTGCCCCTGAGGCACCGGAGCGCAAGGTGGTAAACGACAAACTCTATGCTTCTGATGTACCTCCCGTTCCTAGCATGGAGCTTTCAGACGACGAAGCTCCTCTTGTTCTTTCGAGGATCCGAGCACCAAAACGCCATCTAGAAACCCGAAAGCCTTTATCGCCACTCGTGCCAACAAATGATCGAATTCGAAGCGCAGATCTCATTGTCCATGTTGCGAGGTCACCAAAGCCCAACCAAAGAGCAGCGCCCATAGTTGAGTCTACAGTTGGGGATATGCAGGACCAGACTATAGAGCCTCTTAAGCGCAAGCGGGGAAGACCCAAAGGCTCAACCCGCAAGGCTCAAAACAATAATACTGTTTCCAGTACGAAGGGCATAACAAGGGGCCCCACGGCGCTTCAACACCATGATACTGGAGCGCCAAAGAAGCCAGATCCTGCGAATCCCGATATTGAAACTGAGTTCAAAGATCACTCGACCTACGGTACGAGGATCCATGGTTGTCCGGATCGCGATGAAGAAACCCTAACAAAATCGGATAATGATGATACAGAGACTGAAGAACGTCCCATGACACATCATCTAACGAGCGAACTCAAGTGGCTTCTCAAGACAAAACCCAAGAGCCCAGTGTCTTACAGACCACAAGGTACAACTTCAGACGAAACCATTAAGCTTCGGCGGTCCCGGGAAAGGCTCAAAAAGTCCAGTAACAGCACATACAAATCAACAGAACTCGATGAGGATGTTTCAGATGACCAAGAGGAACTACCAGTACCTCTTACGGCATCCGGGCTATTGCAGGAACGAAACACATTTCTGGATGGGCCTATGGGGGCACCGGGGACCGTTATAACCGTCAGAAACGAGCAATCATCTACCGCTAGTCCTTCCTCGCCCATCCATGTTGAAGAACCATCCAACTATAGCGATCTAACAGATGAGAGTGGGCCTCGTCTTAATGACAACTCGTCTGATTATGCGCCTCCTCAAGACGATGCTGTACATGATGACGAATCTCTCCCCGAATTGCCTCGAGATACCACGGTTCAAGGGGTATCGACACCACGGAAGCCGAAAGATACCAGGACTCCCTTCACAGAACCCCCTTCAAGCTCTCAAAAACCACACACCCCTCGTCATGCTTCCATTCGTACTACTCGTGCACCATCATCACGCCGATCCCTCCTCTCATTTGTGTCGGATTCGGAATCAGACACCGGTGAGTCTCGGGATGAGTTAGCGCGCAGAGTCAAATCAACATCAAAGACAGCAAGCGTCCGTCCTTCAACGAAGAGGATTTGGCGAGCAAGTGCCCTTACCAGAGAAGTCCAACGGACACCCAGTAGAAAGCGTTTCCATGAGATGTCCAGTCCTATCAACACTGTCAAGACACCGGGGGGCACGGTACGAACCTGCGGTATAGATGGTTATCAATGTGGCCGAGACTTTTGCTTCTCTTGTATATAAATGGCTGTTCTGGTCTCGCAGATTACTTGGTAGAAAAGACCATAGAAGATAAAACGTTGTAGGGATCAATATACGACAAGCAAACATAGCGCTGTGGTTTCATTTGATGCTTACGCTACTCGAGAAAAGCTGACCCAAAAGCATGAAGACGTCCAACTACAAAGCTAATAAAAAAAAGGTTAGGAGTGTTGGTGATTAGATTAGCCCTCGATCTCAACCTGCCATAACCCCCAGAACCTAGAACGCCGAAACCACATTGTTCTCATTCCACATCGCCCCTGTAACAACATCCGAGATGATGCGGCATGTCGCGCGAGCTTCTCCTCACTACACCGAACCGTCTGAATCATACGTCATGCTAAGGCTGTAGGATATTCTCAATACAGCCCCATTCTCATGAAATCCATCTCACAGAGCCACTGAGTCGGCGCGCTTTCACGGCGGAAAGGATCGAGACGGATCCGGCTGAGATATTCTCTTCCCAATACAGGTGTATCCTATCAGGGATGGAGAACCGACAAAGGAAAGCAGTGACCGCCAGTCCAGGGTATCATGGTTAAGGGTTGCCACGAGATGGATCGCCAGAGATGATGAGTGTTGGAGAGCTACGACTCCGAGCCCTCTCAAGATTTGTTGGCAGCGCCATTAGCAGCTGCAAGGTGTTGCTTGAAAACCTCGGGATCACGGACGGGGTTGAAGTAGGGGTGCGCTTGCGCCTCTTTAGCGGTCAAACGCTCCTATACAATTGTTAGATCAGACAGGAGATGTTGGAGCTATGAACAAACCTGGTGGTCGTATCGCAGTAGCTTATCAAGGAAATCGATGGCCTCATTAGAAACAAATCGCTGATTTTCCGAGGTGACGAAGCTATGCCATGGCTTCTTCTGGAATCGTCCCAGAATGTCGTCATATTGTGCATCCAGTTCGATTTCGTACTTATCAATGTAGTCAAACAGATCATCAGTACCAAGAACCTTTGCAATCTTCACAAGCTGGTCAGAGTTACTGTTGCCATGGAAGAAAGGCTCCTTTCGGAAGATCATGGAAGCGAACATAGCTCCCAGGCTCCACATGTCGAGACTGTAATCGTACTCCTGGAAATCGACCAAAAGTTCTGGACCCTTAAAATAGCGAGAGGCCACACGAACGTTGTATTCGGTACCGGGGTGATAAAATTCGGCCAGGCCCCAATCGATGAGACGCAACTGAAAACAGTCAGTAAGCTCTACGTCAGAGGTATGATGCCAGGTTGACCAACCTTTCGGTTCTCATGATCGATCATAACGTTATGAGGCTTAACATCTCGATGCATAATACCCTTGCTGTGGCAGAAGTCCAAAGCCTTGAGGAGCTCAAAGATGTAAAACCGAACATCGATGTCATTGAACTTGGGGTAGAGGCTTCGGAAATCGGTATTGTTGACGTGCTCGAAAATGAGGGACGGCGTCTTACTCTATTTGCCGTTGGTCAGTTCCATATTGCGATGGACATTGAGAAGGTTGGCACCAACCTGCGCATCCCGAACAACGTCAAGCAAGGCAACAACATTGGGACCTCCGGCCAAATTCTGGAGGATCTTGATCTCGCGCTTGATCTTCTTCTTCTTAACGGGCTTTAGGACCTTGACGACGCATTTCTGGTAGTTGACGACATTGATGCCTTCGAAGACTTCAGAGTACTTTCCACGACCTACAGAGGCACAAGGGGTCAATAACCAAGCAACGAAATGGACGACGACGACATACCGATCTTTCTGACGACCTCGTAGTTTTCTAGGGCACCCCAGCCTACATAGTTATCAGCTTTGTTGTCAAGGGAGTTCTCACGTGGGGTGAGGGCATACTGATGTTAACACTGTCGTAGTCCCAGTAACTGCGGGGCATGCTCTGGTTGACATCGGCGTAGACGCGCGCCATGATGAGAGCGAGACCGTCGCAGGGAGGCGACGCTGGCGGTGGAAGAAGATGGTGTCGCGGGGCGTCGATGACGGACGGAGCGATAGAGATGCTGAAGATGAGAGGTTAAGGCCGAGGTACTCGTATATCTAATCTAGCCCAACCCAAGGTCTCTCTAGTCTAAGAGGCTGAAGAGGAGAGGCTGGACCTGCTTTGACTTGGTTTGCAAAATCAAGGTGGGATGGCATTTCAGGTCGGGTCCAGCCCAGCCCAGATTTGCCCCGTTATTTTGGCGGGCGGGCTGGACTGTGATTCGCTGTGGCGCTTATCGGCCGCTCCGCGATAACACTGTCGAATGGGCACGAGTACATCCAAATCCATCCCAAGGCAAATAGACAGTGGCCTGTGGAGGCGCCATGGCTGTTTCTCGCATTCACTTCTTATTGACTATGGACTATGGACTACTAACCTATACAGTCTATCCAAGGCCAAAGGGCTAAGTCTATTAATCAGTGTTCTTTAATTAACATCTTGTCACCATCTAAGCAAATGTCATTATTTTATGCTCAAGGAAACTGAGTCTAAGGTAGGTCGATATTATTTGTGAACCCATCTCCTAGAGTTATGTTGTTCGCGAATTTACCTATTTCCATTTCTTCTAAGACCAGATTACAATATGAATTCAATATTGGCACTCAACAAACACGCGTGCATCACGAACAGGCCTCGAACAAAATACATGGCTTGCTATCTACCGGAGACAAAGCGCCTACCTCATCTGTTAATTGGTCGCCGAAAGACATATAATATATACAAGCTGAGTTGTGAAACTTGTCAAACTGGCCCAATTCACCGCATGCTACACCACAATGATGGTTAGCATCATAAACAAACTGCTTGCTAGGAAGAACACGAATAAAAGTCTCATTTCTCAGAGAGAAGATTAATTGCTCGGCATTTCAGGGCTGTAGAGGTGTCAATATCAGCGGGAGCCGATACTTCGTCCACCTCCAGCCCCGATCCGACTAAGGATGACGATACAAGGGTTTTCATCATAATGAGGTTCAAACACACTGTAGGCAGAATCAACTCACAATCGAAATTTCTTGGTGGGCAACGTTCGAAAGTCCAAAAGCAGTATTCCCCGTACATCTAGGGAACATGCTCAGTCGTACTCTAGCGAGTCCAAGCCCTTGTCCACAACGTCCCAGGTTCGTTTGCGCAAGTCTGGTTTCGGTTCGGGGCGAGGGCGCTGAAGACCTTTCTTCTTCTTCCGTTTCTTATTACTCTGGAAAGAAGTGGGTAATGGGGGAGTCGTGGTTTTAGTTTGCGTGGAGATATGGGTAGCATCACTCAAATCCATGACCTCGCTCGATGGCGCTGTTTCTTTTGAACGCAGATGTTTCGCTCTTTCTTTCTCTTTGCGCAGAGTTTCGAGTTCTGAATGTCGAAATATCTCGATTTGCGCATCCGTCAAGGTCCTTTTCACACCATCCGGATAATAGCCCAGGCTATCGTCATCCTCCTCCCAGGTGTCATCGACGGCCTCATCTTGAGTTTGATCCTGGGAGGGCGAGTCTAGGAATTCAGATCCGAAGGCGGCGACGGCTGTGTGCGAGAAATGGGATTCGTGGAAAGCAACAAGATCACCCTAGAAATGTCAGTACAGTATCAAACTGCGTGTATTTGGGTAACGTACGGTGAAAATGTTCGGTATTACATGCGCATTTGTTGTACTTCCATTATTTGATTGCGGCATGTCTTGGTTTTTTAATGCGAGATCAGGCATGATTTGCGATTTGGCGAGATTGAGGGAGGACGCGTCCAGGCCGAAATTATGTCACGTGCCAATGCACCAACATCAATTTGATCCGGTGTGAAAGAGATAAATATGTGCTGCAGCCTGGCTAGCGTTTTGGTAAGCAAAGTATGTTGTGTGAAGACAGTCCAAAAGTTTGATGATGGAGCCGGTTGAAGCTTCCGCCATCAACTCGGAGCCCATAGATAGCTCACTGGGACTTGAGAAGTGCCAGAGCACTCTCAAAGGCCCTCACAACTTGATCATCTGTAAAGCGTCAATATTTGGTCCAAGGGTGGGATAAAAAGCACGTCGGGCTCACAATGCTGTTGTTTCCGTTCCATTTTGTCTTCAGCGAGATTCACAAAGCGTCGTCGTGTTTGCAGGCGCTTCGCTGCCCGCTCATCATCATGCGTAGACGCAGACGCAGCCCAGATTTTGAAGTACTCCCCAAACGTTAGTTTCATCAGTCTGCATCATTGCTCAAAAGAACTCACCTTTGAGAGAGCATCCGCCTCCTTCAGGATCTCCCGCTCCCGCTCATCTGCCTCTTGCAAAGCAGCCTCATAACGCGCTTCAAACTCATCCCAGTTAAATGGTTCTAAAACACCAGGGGTATCTGGCGGATCAGAATTGTTGGGTTGTCGATCATCTTGAGGTTCGGGTGTCCTTCTATTAGCGTGCGGGTGTCTCTGGATGCTGCTCATGTTTGATTCCTCAGGAGCAGGGACAGTGGGTTTGATATCGTCTTGACTGTGACGATTCTCGCCGTCTTGTTGTAGTGGAAGTGCTGTATCCATGTTGGGCATTTCGCGTTCAATCGCCAGGGGTGTTGTCGGCCAAGCAACAGGGGTGTCTGTTAGGAACGTGCAGCACTTTCGAGTGAGCAGCCTGATCAACTGTCTTGAATCTTGTATTCCACAAAGTGGTGATTGCACGGGCTGTCAAAGCTTACTGAGCTCAGTGAAGGGAGATTATTTCCCGACAAGTAAATGGTGAAGTTAAGGCACTTGAATTAAATATACTTGCTCACTAACAGGAAGTCTTGAAGTGTGGGTGTTCCTGCATCATTTTGGTTGGCTGCCTGTGTGGCTTACGTTCATGCGCCACAACATTGTCACTATCATTGCTCGACTCGTGACTCCCATCTTCAACCTCAAAACCTACAAGTCATCTGGCTTTCACTTTCACTTTCAACCGCTTATCTCGGGCTTACGAAGATGCGCCCCGCCTCTCCTGTTTTATTACCGGAAGGCTGAACGTGCTTCCCTTGGTCTTCTTTGATCAACAGATAGCAACAACTGCCTTAACGCAAGTGGCAAAGATACAAAGCCAGTATGGACTGCGATATCTGTCATCGCATTCATGACCCAGAGCGTCTTCCTTTTCTCTGCACCGTGGACGCCAGGAACTCTCTTCTTGATGGCCGCATAAGCAATGTGGAACTTCTCCTGCAAAATGAGAGTCTCCAAAACGAAATAAACGAACTATTAGATGAGACGAGCACCCCAAACAAGTTTCATAGAGAATCACTAAAGGCGCAACAACGAACGGCTGAGGTTAGGACGACCCAGATTTTGGCCGCTGCCCATAAGCTCAGAAATGACATCAAAGCTGCCAGAGAGGAGATCCAGGCCCGGAAAGCTGCGCTCTCTCGTCGCAAGTCGGATATTGCAGCTGTATCTGGCGGCCTTGTTGAGCGCAGAGTGAAACAGCAAAAGGACATAGAAACGGACATTGGAAGACTCAAGTATAAGTGGTCTCGCAGCGCTGGCGATATGGCTCGTACACGATCTTTTCTTTGCATGGAGGCAGCCCGACTATATGGACTTGAACGTGTTAAAGAAGGCTCTACTGGCAAATATGAGTATTACCTTGGCGGAATCCCCGTTGTTGATTTGGCCACAATGAACTGTAGGCTCTCCCGCGACTATTTCGACTATGCACTAACTCCTTTATAGCATCAACACCGGAGATGATTTCGACATCTCTCAGCCACATTTGTCATATCCTTATGCTCGTATCACACTATCTTTCAATCCGTCTGCCTGCGGCAATTACCCTTCCTCATCGCGACTACCCACGGCCCACTATCTTCAATCTCTCTGCCTCTTACAGATCTGGGGACTCAGTATTTCCTAGTCAGGCAGGAGTAGGGAATCCTTCTCACTCCGGAGACACAGAGTCCCAGCGTCTTTCACGTCCAAGGCCTCTTTTTATTGACAAGCCACCAGCGCTGTTGGCCAAGGAAGATCCAGCAACGTTCTCATATTTCATAGAAGGTGTGACTCTGCTCGCCTACAACATCGCCTGGGCTTGCAGTACACAAGGTGTTTCGATAGGTGATAGGACTCACTTTGAGGACATTTGCAATATGGGCCGCAATTTACACGATCTCCTCACAAACCACCAAAATGTTGGTGGAAACATCTATCCTTCTTCATCTAACAAAAAGGACCCGATCGCATCTAAGAATGATGCTGATACCCATGCCAGCCGCATGGGACAATATTCCCACGGCACAACTTTCTACTACCTCGGCGGAGCTGAAGGCACCGAGTTCAGTAAGACGTTCAAGCTTCCCGGTCCGATCAAATTGGCCGACAAGCTGAAGAAGAAGCTGCTCAGTGAGGCACCTGCTCCTGACTGGGAAGTTCTGGATGATGATGCTTGGAAAGTTGAAGAGGTTGTTGATACGAATCAGCCCAGCAAGGACTTGCTAGGTAGCGATAAGAATTCTCCGCGTCGGGGAACAAGTGGGTGGATGAAGGTCAAGAATAGGTAGATTCGTTCTGTCATAACTTTTTAGTATGCTGTAAAGACAATAGAAGTGAATATGAAAATGAAAACTAAGCATCAAGTTACTTACTTACTACCTAGGGTATGTTACTGGTGTGTTCTAGTAGAATATAAAATAAAGCTTTAAGAACAAGAAGTAGCAAAAAGTGTGGTTCCGCCCGGGATCGAACCGGGGACCTTCTCGGTGTTAACGAGATGCCATAACCAACTAGACCACGGAACCGTGCTACTTAGCTTATACCAAGAAGTCTGCGAGACCAAGCTCATGTTACACACATTTGCCAGGTCTATTCTCATGCTCTAGGGTAGCATGAGGTTTAATTTCAAAGCTGGGGTACAAGAACAGAGTAAAGTGGTTTATATGTAGGTACCTTATGGGTAGTCTTCTTAAGTAAACTGAGGTATCTTACGTACCCATAGGGCATGTACATACTATAGTGGCGCCGCATTGATTACGAACAAACATTGCAGTCCATGCTTTAGGTTTAACGCGGAAATCATGCGGGATACTGGATTGATAAGAGATCAAAATAAACAATAACCAAAAAAGCATTCATCATATTGATACATTTATTCATGTAGTTTTACATTGAGTCATGCAGCTAGGGAGGTATGCCATAGTCTGCTTGTCATAATATACAGGATTGTACAACTTGCTTCCCTGCCTCGCCGTTTTATTTCCCAGATTTCCCAAACAAAGATGCAATGTAATCTCCAAATGTAGAGGTTCCTTCTGCCTGCCTCTGTTTCCTCTGCTCCGCCTGTGTATCCCAAATCTTCTGAACGCTGCCGGCAACCTCAGCCTTGGCCTGGAGATCAGCACGAAGAGCAGCTTCTTCAACCGCACGTTCCTCAGCCGGTAGTTTGTCAAGCTGTTCTTTCCATTGTTGTTGAAGCTCTTCAGTGGGCATAACCGCATCTTTCTTGGCTTTTGGCAATGTTGTCTGGAAGACCGGCACCGGTAGTCCTTCTGCCTTAGCCTTCTCGACTGCCTCCTCGTGCTTGATCATTCGCTGATAAAGAGTGTCGGCGTGCATTTGGATATCTTCTTCCACCTCATGCGATCTGCCTACCACTGACCCATGTCCCAACGCTCGAAGAAAACGCTAAAACAAAGTTAGAAAATTGCCACGAAGTGTAGCGAATAGAGACAACATACTGATTGCATCATATAACACCTCTCAAATCTTCGAACTTGATGCCTACACATCTGCATTTGGTCCTCCCAGCTTCCGTGCTTCATGCAATTCACCCACTCTTCTTGGTATTCCGCACAGTTTTCCAATGCCGCCTTTCCAATGGCCTCTTTCCGTTCCTTGTATGCCTCCAAGACGCTCATTAGCTTCTCATGATCTGTTGCCGTCTCTGCCTCAATCTCGGCGAGCGGTTGGTAGTTCTTCCAGAGGTGGGCATATCGACCGTCTTGATACAGGCTTGCTGAAGGTACGACTGGCCTTTGTTGTTCTGTAGGTGTCGCCGCTGCATTGGCATTTGGGGGCTGCGGATTTGCTCGGGGGGGATTTGTAGGTTGGTTCGAAGGGTATTTGAGGGGAGATTCTTTCTCCAGAAAGTCGCGAAGGCTTGGATCGAGTTTTGAAAGAGGGTCTGACGACTTGTCGGTACCAAGGACCGAAGATATCCAACCCATGGTAGCAAGTTTGTTTCTCTAAACTGGCGCCAATCTACAGGGAAAGGGTTGAATTGAGTTTGAAGCTGGGCTCAAAGTCGACACTCTAAAAACTATAGCTTCAACTGTGACAAGTGGAGGTAAGAATTTCAGCCATGCACTGTACGAAGCACTGTATACCAACTCCAATTTTTGTAGTTCATCGGGCAAGATTGAATTCATAGGACCCAACGATTCCAGCTGGTTCGACATCATAATATCAAGAACTTGGGTCAGATGGGAATTCCTCATATAATTGTCATAACTATTTCTTTTATTCAGGCGAAATGGCACCTAATCATCAAACTTCAGTTACATCCACCGCGAACTGGAGTCTTCACCACAGACACAACTGCATCACATAGGTCAAACAACAGTTCCTCACGGCCGGCACTGGCATTTTTTGGTCGACGAATAGTCAAAGGTATGAACGTAATCTTGAGATCATGACGACCCTTTTCCTAGCCATATCACGCCCGATTGAACCATCAACCCAAAACAATTGTCTTCGTGAATCCTTTTTTATTCGCGATTGCATCTATAGCACAATCATTTGCAACGCAACATCCGGTGCCCGACCCTTCAGGAGAAACTTCCCATCTCTCCTGATGCTTATCACGCCGAAAAAAATGCCAGAAGAAAGTCCCGACTTAAAACTTGGAGAACTTCTTAACGGACGTGCCAGTTCGGGGCAGGACACGCAGGACGTTGAAGCGGACCTTGAATCATGTTAGCGGCCATCTTTGATACCAGTTCGTTCGCTCTTTAAAAACGTACGGTCTTGCTGAGGGGTCGGCACTGGCCAACGGTGACCTGGTCACCCTCCTGAACACGGAAAGCGGGGGAGACGTGAGCGGCAACGTTCTTGTGTCGCTTCTCGTAACGGGAGTACTTGGGGATGAAATGCAAGTACTCTCGGCGGATGATGATGGTGCGGTGCATCTTGGTGGAAACGACGGTACCGGTCAAGATACGGCCACGGATAGAGACGAGACCGGTGAAAGGGCACTTCTTGTCTGTAGATCCAAATGTTAGTGATGCGCTCAACGTCTTATTTTCTTTGCGCCAATCCCTCCCAGCACGGTCGATTGATGTCGCTGTTTATGTGCCCGTCGTTTGGCAAGATTCGTCTTCGTGTGCTCCTCCAAGTCCCGGAATCTCAAATCTGTCGAACGTACCGATGTAGCTGCCCTCAATGGCGGTCTTGGGGGTTCGGAAACCCAGACCGACGTCCTTGTACCATCGTCGGCCACCCTTGCCCGGTCGGGTGCTCTTGGTCTTGGTCTTCGAGTTCTGGAAGATGTGAGGCTGCTTCTGGAAAGCACGCTCCGACTGGACGGTCAACTCGGTCGCCCTGATGCAAAGGTTAGCGACTCATTCGGCTTCGACATCGTGTATTCATTCGGCTTCGACGTTGCAGTTGGGCTGGACTGTCACTGACATCTTGAATTATCCTTCTCGGGCAGGTACCGTAACGAGATGGCGTGTGGTTGAGCTGGGTGAAGGCGAGGTTGATATTGGCTATGCTAGGCGGAAGGAGAAAATAACACCAATTTTTGCGTGCCTTCCTTAGTAAGGATAATTAGGGCTTGTAATTTTCGCGAGGCAGGTGCCAGACGCCCACGTGACTTCTCAAAAATTGCTGTGGCTCAAGCTCACGTGAGGAGGCGCGAAATATGGCTGTGTTCGAAAGTGGAGCCATCTGAAGGTTGATCAATCTTGGCCCCACTCTCCCCCCTGGCAGCCAAAGTAAACAAACACACGCGAGATAGCCAAGTCACAGCCCACTATCACTTATCGTCGTCGCGCTTCATGTTGGGGTTAGACTTTAGACTCGACAAAACCCGACAGCTCAATTACGCATGATGGCGCCCGCCGATGCAACTTTGCCTGCTACAAGGCGCACGCGAAGATCAATCGGTGCCCATACAGATGTTAATAAGGCGTTCGAGAAAGAAAATGCGACCGTCGACGTCACAAGCTCGTTGGCCGCGAGCCGCAAAAAGTCGAGGAGCAAGAGTTTAGGTCCTGGCGGCTTGGATGCTCTCATGAAAGCCAACGGAAACAGACGAGCTGTGAGACATGATTCTTGTTCACTCTGGAGATACAGAAATAACTAATACACTCAGTCTCTTGCAGTCCCATCAAGAGCCCCGCGCTCAATTCTCAAACAAACCATGCCGATACCTGAAATACCGCCTATGAAGCTGAAACAACCTGATCTAATTGACTTTGGAGAACCGACGAAAGAAGTTTCTACTCCGAATAGCGCGGATAATAGTGGTTCCAGGATCGCAGTCAAGACAGAAGAAGAGCAGCAAGCTGCAGCTCGGGAACGAGAGGAGCGTGAGCGTCGCGATGCTCGTCGCAAATCTCTTGCAAACCGTCGCGTGTCTTTTGCTGCCGAGGCGACTCTACACACATTTCATGAAGTTGAATTTAACCAAGACTCGACGACGTCTACCGACTCAACAAGGCGAAACTCAGCCTTTTCCAATGCCGCAGCTCAGCAAAAGGAACGCGACGATGAAGAGAAGAAGCAGAGACGAAGTTCCGGACTCCCACCAGTCAATTTCCACAACTCCGAAGACGACACTGCGACAACACTCTATAGTTCAGATTCCGAACCTGCAGATGCAGTCGAAGAGGTTGCCGATATTGAGGAAGATGGTGACGATGATAGCAGCGAATCCGACGATGGAACTATGATGACTGTTGATGATGTGACCGGAACAACAGCTGCTTCAGATCGATCAGTTGATTCCGATGGAGAGTCATCCACACTAGATGAAGCCCTGAGACTGGCTGCGCGAAGAGCTGGCAATCAACAACTCCAAGATGAAGAAGACGACGACATTGACGAGGACGAAGAATATATCCCCATGTTTGGATGGGGCAAGGAGAATAAGAATAACATTGCTGCACAAGATCAAGAAAATCTACCACCTCCGTCTCATACTCACCAAGCTGAAGCAGTGCAAGATACGGAGGACGCTACCGGAACCAACATGAGTATGGACATGGACATGGACATGGGCATGGATATGGACATGACACGCGCAGTCGGCGGTATCCTTAAACCCCAGCCCGCACAGCAGTATCATCCCGATGAGGATATGTCTATGGACGTAACTCGTGTAATAGGGGGCATTATCAAACCCCAACACCCACAAGAACATAATCCGGATGAAGATATGTCTATGGATGTTACGCGTGCATTTGGTGGTATTGTCAGCCAACCCCAGAGAACCAGCGCTGACAATGCCGATGAAGAGGAAGAAAGAGAGGACACCCCAATGGATGAGGCTACCATGGAGTTCACAACCGCAATTGGTGGTATCAAACGTCCAGCGCTCGAGCAAGATGAGGTGTCAGACGGCAACGAGGACATGTCAATGGAGCTCACTACTGTTATGGGCGGAGTCCTGTCACAAAAGAAGCGGAAGAGCATAGCTGCTTCTCGAAGGCGTACGGTTAACCGTGTTGAAAATGAAAACGATGATGATGATGCCCCCATGGATATGACTCTTGCAGTCGGCCAGATCCTGTCAAAGCCTGGGACTGACCACCCAGAGGACAATGAGGATGCGGATGAGGATGAAGGTGATGCTACAATGGGTATGGATATGACCACCGCCATTGGGGGCATACTCAGCAAAGCGACAGGTGGCTCACGAAACCTGGGCAAGCGGGTTATGGAAGAGGAGGCTGATAGTGCAGACGGTCCTGATGATATACTTCAGGCCGCTATTAGCAAGAATGCAGTTGACGAACAAGCTAAACCAACAACGCCGAACGATAAGCAGACCAAGACACCAAGCCCCGGACCCTCAAGGACTCCAAGGAGTGCTCAACGAAGTATCACTGGTACTAAAATCTCAACTCCTCAAGCAAACTCCCGAACTTCTCGCACACCCTCACCTGCAAAAGCAACAACAACAACAACACCGCAGTCAACCAAGGCCAGAACACCAAAATCAACCAAACTAGCTACGCCTCAACTCGATTCGGTTGTATCAGAAAAGAATGCTACACCTCGCTCAGCTTCACCAAAGCGACCATCTTCTGTCAGAACGACAAGAGCTAGTTCAAGGACCCCATCGCCTGTCAAGTCCACTCCCAAGCAAGGTCTTTTCCAGAATAATTTTAGAAACAACAACCGAACTCCGACAGTCATACTTACACCCCAACGAAGCTTGTCAGGAATTGGTGCTGACCGGGCTGGACTTGGGTCCCCACAGGTCGCTGCGCTTTTCGATCGACGAGGCTCTATTGGTGATACGGCTACAAATTTCGTGCCGGGGAAGCGTGGCGTCATGTTTGAAGACCCCAAGGAGATGACACAAGAGATCGATCGTGAGGCACAGGAGGAAGAAGATAAAGAAAACCGCAGAAAGATTCTCGAGAGGGAAGCTGACGGCGCTGAAGCCACACTTAACCTGCGAGAAATGATTGACAGCCTCAGCCCTAAGCGTAAGCCGCTCAGGGGTCGCAAGAGTCTTCATGTAGGAAGTGCCAAAGGCCTTCTCGGCAAGCGACCTAATGAACTTGACGACGACGAGGATGATCCTGAAGATAACGATGGTGTCAAAAGGCTCAAAGGTCACCAAGGAAGCCCAGTCAAGAACGTCAGACTTCAACAACCGCCCTCCAAAGAGGAGACGACGGGAAGATTGAATTATTCGTTCCGACAAAGCCTGCAACCAAACACTGCTACACCAACATTGTCTTCACCGGAGAAGCCCGATGCAGCAACCACGCCAAAGCATCAGGGGAGATTCAAGGAGGTTGCAGATGACAGGGTTGGCCACCAGGTGAATTTCGATGAAACCCCAATCAGAGATGCGGAGCAGCTGGAGGAGGAAGCAGAGGCAGAGGCCGACCAAGATGGAGATAGAATTCATCTTCAGGATTTCCTGAACATGACCTCTATTCGCTTCATGGAGCTGACAACAACCAAGCGTCGTCACACGCAAGCTCCTGGAACCCTTGACAACGGATTCCTTGATGACGGTGAAGAGGACCTTTCCCTCGAACGTTGTGTTGTTGCTGGAGCTTGCACAGTGCCGATGCTTGAACTTTACCAGCACTCGTGCCGTGAGCTGAAGAAGTATATATCGGAAGGCCGACGAATTGTGAAGGAAATCGAGACCGACACGTTTGAGGAGAACCCGCCTCTGTTCAAGGAGTACATGGCAGCCACACCTGAGATCAAGACTCTGATGGACAAGCAGTTTATGAATGTCAAGAACCACGCTCGCTTGTTAAGCAAAGCCATGTGGTATGAATGGCGAATGAAACTGCAAGAGGGTTTGAAGGAAGGTCTTTCAGGAATTGACGATGGTATGGAAACCGACAAGGAGCTTCTGGATAAGCAGAAGAGTCTCCTTGATTCCGTGCTACCCCCCATTGTGGCTCGTTATAAGTCACTACTGGAAGAAAGAAACAATCTCGAGGAGGTCGCCCGGGAGCTTGCTGACTGTGACCCTGCCGATCTTGAGGCTGCTCGCGAGGAGCTGGCGTCTCTTGACGAGGACGTCGAATATAAGAAGAAGCGCATCGCAGAGCTAAGGGAACAGTTCCAAGCTTCAGAAGTGGAAGTCGAGGACTTGATCACCCAGAAGCAGAATTGCGTCGATGAAATCGCAGAGTCTGAGAAAATACGCGAAGAATGCCGTGGCTGGACGAGCACAGAGGTCAACAGTCTCAAAGGTAAGTCTTTATAAATCTACTCTAAGGCAGTGACTAACACAGTCTTAGCTCGAGTTGATTCCATCGAGAAGCAATGTGGCTGGTCAGTGACTGGCATATCTGGAACTGTCCTATCGATGGCCTACAGGCGTGAGATCGAGATCGTCTTTGATATCGCCGCGTTCCAGGAGCATCAACGGAACTCGACTATTGATCTCTGGTATATCGCCGATAACCGGGAGCAGAATGCACTTCCCAAGACAACAGAGAAGGAGTCCTTCTTACAGAGTATTCGAGATTACGTTCGTGCACTTCCTCATAGCCGCACTGAGGTTGCCCACCTCCTAAAAAGTGTCCAAAATGCCTGGGACAAGGCAAACCTCATCTCTTCGCAAGTTGTCCGACTAAACGCCACCTTTCCCACGACGGTGGAGAAAACATCCGACTCAAGTATAGCTATCACAACATCCCTGCTGCTCGTGCCTCTTGAGACTCGTCTTGAGATCAAGCTGGATCTCCAAGGCCAAAGCGGCGCCGAAGCACTAGACGTGATGATTGCACCTGATGCCAAGGTGGTGTATGGTGAACACTTTAACGTACCCAAAGTGACAGAATTTCTAACCACACGGATTGGCAAGTTTGTTGGGGCTGGAGAAGAGCAGTGGAGTGACGTGATGGTTGAATTGCACGGAAGACTAATTGCGAGAGGTCGCAAGGCAGGATAGTGCATGCAAACCAGTATAATGAGTGATGATGGTAACGGGAACTGGTGCATATGGGAACAAATCACTGGCGTTGTTTGGACACAGATACCTAGGTTTGCGTTTGTCTTTGTCTATAGCAGTGCTTTGTGGCACTGCTCCATTGGCCGATGTTTAACAACAAAGGCTCGTGTGAAAATAAGAATATCTATTCATTGACTATTATCTCGTGTTTGTCCATGACTGTGTTAGCATGAAAGACTTTTTAACGGGATGGAGGTGATACAATAAGGCTAAGCTTGAAGGCATCCTAGGTAGGTATTGTTTTGCTGTGGCACTATGTTAACAAAGCCATCTCTACATTGTCAATATTTACACGTCTCACGCAGGATCAATGCTCAAACAACAAGGCCAACAAATCTCAGTGACTGAAAGAGATTTCACTTTTGTTGTCACTGTTCGCCAGTGCTTGTTCAGTGACTGTTTTTGTGGGTGAACACTGCTAGCATCTGCCTGGCCGCTGTCAGGGTCAATGACTTTATTCACAACAAAAGAATAATGGGAGTAACAATAAATTCGCCAAAGAACTCTGTGACTCTTCAAATTCTGCTTCTTGCAAAGATTCCTTCGATACTATATGATAAGTCCTCACCCGCACATCATTGCCAAGTGAGTTCCATAAACCTTTCGCTCACTTATATACACTTCCCCAATATCACTCATACACTCCTGATACTACACTATACTCTACACTACCTTACCAAAAGTCACCATAAATCAAGGGAACTAAACATTTGCGATTTCTTAGCCATCCCCTCGACACGAATCAACAACATGGCACGCGAAGTAGACCCCAGCTGGCTCTGGGGTTGGCTGTGGGATTGTTTTTTCACTACAGATGAACCTCTTGACACCAAATTCTACATTATTGCCTTGACCACCATCTACATTCTTTACAAGACCCTCAAGGCGATGTGCCTCATCCTTGTGCCCACCACAATCCTCGTCGGCAACTGCCTTGTCAGCTTGGCCGTACTGATTCCTCCCATCGTCGGGTTCTTCATTTTGCTTCTCGTCCCAAGAGTTTTTCGAGTTGCATTCGAAGGAAGCCTCAGAACATTCTTTTCCACGATGTGGAATGTTTGGGAGTATCTTGCGATGCCAATCATCTTTACAGGGCTTGCCATTCCCAGATTCGGGGCTGACCAAGCAAGAAGAATGGCGAGGGAAAAATTGTTTTCTACAGAAGACGATCCACCCGAGACCACAGGTCTTGAATTTCAATATCCTGGAATAGCAGACGGAGACACAAATGGCATCCAACCCAGTGATACTGGCGCAGAACGGCGGATGAGACAGTTGGTCGAGGAGGACAATATCAGCGGACATGCTCAAGGCGAGCCGGATCGGACTGCTGAGGCAGAAAACAAGAGGACCGAAATCGAGAATGAGAGAATGAGACTCGAGAATGAGAGAATGAAACTCGAGAATGACAGAAAGAGAGTCGAGAATGAAAGGACTGGCTTAGTCTGGGAGGGTCTTCAATCAAGAGGGCCAGCAAACCGTCAACGCCTCCAAGAGATGACTCGCCAGAGACTGCTTGCTCCTCTCAGGCCTGGCGAGGCAAGATTAGCTGGAAGCCTTAGAGCCATTGACCCTGTATCTCTGCCTCCGGCCCATGAGCCCGCTCCGGGGCCTTCAACTGCTCCGGGACCCTCAATTGCATCGGGACCTTCAACTATACCGGGACCTGTAACCATACTGGGAGCTTTAACTGTACTGGGGCCTCTAACTGTACTTGGAAATTCAACTGCACCAGGACCTTCAACTACACCGGTACCTTCTCCTGCGCCGGTACCTTCTCCTGAGCCCGCTCCTCCTCTCACGCCGGTCACTCCTCTTGTACCGGCTCCTCCACCAGCTCCGGCCCCTGCTGATACAAGACCTATTCCAAGAGGTCAAGACATCAAAAGAGCCTGGAGAGAAGGATGGTATAACACCCTACGACCGAGACGTGCCGCGGTCAAGAATGCGAGCACACAAACGGAGCCAACAGATCTTGCTAGCCATGGCACAAAGACCAAGCCCTTAGAGCTACCCCCCCGAACGTACGTCAGCCGGGGCGTACAGACTGACCCGGTGGAATCTCCTGTCCAAGAAGAGTCCGAAGCCCCAGTAGTTGTGCCAGAGCTTCCAGTCCCAGAGCCGAGTCCAGATCCAGCTTCGCCTGAGGACACACAGACGTCTCTCGATAAGGGAAAGGCTACCGAGGGCCCCGAGCCAACAATCAACGCCAATTTGGTCATTATCCGTGAAAATAGAGCTGAAGACGAAGTAAAGGAGCCAGAATACTCTGTTGTATCATCGCATCTTCCCGCCTCTATCACGCTTCCCGACTCGCCTAAGCTTACAACTGATGCTGAACCCGAGTCCGTACAGACTCATCCTACCGGCCACGACCGTCCCATCGTTATTCATACATCTGTTCCAGCTTTGCTGAGGTCTACACGACTACCTGCGGTAAATTCGAGACCGTCTACTGCAGGGACTTCGAGGCGAAATGAACGGGGGTCCAAGTCAAACGAGCATAATGGCGCACATCACCAATCACGAAGGGAGGCTCCTACTAGAAGTAGTAAAAGGGCTGATAGTAAAAGGTATGAAGACAAAAAGGAGAAAATGTACAAGATGTCCATGGGGCTGTTGGACGGACAGCTTCCTAGTTCATTCAAGTCTCTGGAGACTCAGCAAGTCATTGATACTACTACCACATCAGCCAGCGTCCCTATTTACTCCACAGGCATCTCACATGATAACTCGAAACACGATATCCAAGGAAGCCCTGTCGTTAGACTACCACCTACCCCTGAGCTTCCTTTGCCAAAGACTACTGAGCCTTATGCTACTCTAGAGAGTACATCTGTCTCGAATGTTTCGACTAGTGGTCTGGCCTCTGGAGCCCAAGATGACCAAAGCGAAGCCTCTCTTCAGACCTTTCCGAAGCCCTGTTCAAGCGTCGTATCCACCGAGAATGAGACTTTCACGGAGTGTCAATCTACTACAGTATACCCAAGGACTGAGAGGAGCCAACAGGCTATAACTGAAGCTTTGATTAGAGCTTGTGAAAATGTTTCTAAAGAGACATCACTGCTCCAAACCAATGAAGATGGGACATATCTACCCCCTGCTTCCACTCAGCTCCCTTCAGACACACAGAGCCACTCTGTGTCTGAAAGCACAACTATGGAGCAGCTACCCAGCTCTCCAAGTACTAGCTCCATTTCCATACTTCGGGACATTGAAGGCATACAGCCTACGGTCGATCCGGTACTGGCACCATTCACCTCTCATGGATACAACGAATCTGATGAAGAGATATATGACGATAGCCTCGATGGCCATGATATTGTCGAAAATCAACAAGAAAGCTTGATCGGAGTACCAGAAACACCAGCCGCAAGAATCAATCCTCAGGACAGTGACGAAGAGATGGCTTCCTCGCCTGGTGTAAGTATACCGGAGGAGCAAACCCTCTTAGAATCTACAACGGATGATGCTCAGATGACCGATGTATGGCGCCCAAATGAAGAGCAAAGTAGAATGATAGGAGATGCAGCTCAGGACCTGTTTAAAGACCTCATGGACGAGGATGACGAAGACTCCTCGGAAGACACAGAACCAGAGAGAGATCTGTCAATGAGCGAGATATCAAACGAGGATCAAGAGGCAGACCTCGAAGATGCTGATATGCAGGATACGCAGTCGAATGCACCGCCCGCCCGTACCGCCAACATTCCCTTCACGTTTCAACTACCAGAGGTCCTGACTATCCAGGCAGGGATGACTGAGGAGGAGAAAGAGCTTGCACAGATGGTCGTAGATGCGTTTGACAACGACAGCCCAGTCACACCCATACAGGATGCTCAGCCTCCCATAGACAACGACGATCCTCTCTTTGAACAAGCGGTGAAAGCTACCGCCGAACAGCTCGCTACCCGAAAGATTGCGAAACCGGTGTCGCGAGCACATAAGAACGCTCGCGCGGCCCAATCAACCCTTGAGTCAGTGTCACAAGGGCAACCCCATACACAGCCAGAAACATTACAACAAACGCCCTCCCAGGTAAGTGAAGACAGTAGAAATGATATAGCGGAGATGGACTCGGCGGCTCGCAGTCTATTAGCCCTCGCAGCTGCTGAGGGTATTGTTGTCGGGAATGATACTTCAAACCAGGCAGTGTCTCCTTCAGGCGAGGACTCTAGTCATAAGGATACTGACTCCCAGCAGATTGATGCCCATGTCACAAACAGTCAGAGTGCTGGTACTCATGAGACTAACGTGCAGGAGTCATCCATCAGTGACCCTGAGGTCGAAGGGCCAACGGTAACGGCCCTGACAGAGGAACAGTCTGAATCAAACCCGCAACAACCTCAAAGCGCCTCTGCATCTGTCTCATCAGCTGAAAGCCAACCCTCACCTGTTCAGACAACGCCCACTCAAACACCGCCAGCGCAACAACCACCACCAGCCGAAAGCACAGCTGCAGCTCAGCAAAGCACTCCTGTAACGAATGAGTCACCCACCGTAGCGGGACCCAGCAATACGCAACAACGGCCAAGGATTGCCCCCGAGTTTATAGGTGGAATAGCAATTCCAGGGGGTAACCCAACGCGTTATAACCCAACAGCAACGACCGCACCAACACCCGAGAAATCTGGCCCTGACCCTGAGGAGGTTGCAGAGTTCAACAGGAAAAAACAGGCACAACTGAAGAAACCAAGGCAGAAGAAGCTACCCACTATCTTCATACCACCGAGACGGTCTGCCCCAGTTCCATCGACACCTAACAGGCCTCAGAAGAGTCCACACTCTTCCACTCAAGGACGGTCGCCCTCACTAACGGCCAGCCATGAGGGCGATGAGAACAGGAAGGCTGAGCTAGAGGTGACGTTTGGTACCCCAGGTTCTGCTAGAAAGAAACAAGGCCTACAAATTGTCGACATCAGGGACCTCCCGGATCACATAAGAGCTCAGATGCGGGACCATGATGCTAAACAAGGCTAGAAAACAGAGGCAGACGAGGACGAAGGAGGACAAGATACCATGAAACGTAAGCCAAGCAAAAGTTTGCTTGTGAAAGAGTCCACGGGTATAAAGAGATGTGTGCGACTGGTATTCGGACCCATATGAACAGCCGGGCTACTTAATAGTGAACTTGTTCTACTGAGCCAGTATGAACAAGCGAGTATGGCTAGGTTCCTGAGAAACGTGGCCCACGAATAACAACATCGTACCAGCTTTGAAATATATTATGTTTTTCATTTTATAGTGCATCGTACGGGGCACCGTTGCATTCCTAAGACTCGTGTATAAATGCCAATCTATCTGCTCGTCTGGACGTTGTCACATCTCAATACTGTAACTCGCTGGGGACATCAAGCTTGAGATGCAAAGTTGGAAAGTAGGGACATCAGAAGGAAGCATCAGAACAATGATGGATCATGACTAGCCAATTGCCCAGGTAGAAGCATGGCTGACTCGAGACTCCTGGAGTCTGATGCCATGATCTTTGTACTGTGAACCTCCGGGCGTAGGTGGATACACATTGTGCAGACAACGGATCCCTCAAAAGGGTTTGGCCAAACTGTCATGAAGAATCTGCCCCAGATCGCTGGTTTAGGTTACTATTAGACATAAAGCCTATATCATGAAGGATATCAGATGTGATGTTTGAATGTAGTTTATTGCTCCGCTGGATCACATCCAGACGGGAGTTGCTAAATCACGATAACAATGCTACCCAAACTCCATCCCGAGCAGTCTATTCTACTCGGAACACTCTACGCGAGTCCGTGTCTGTCTGCTTAGCAGCATCCCTCATCGCAGGCGCAGAGACCACAGCAGATCTCACAGCCAGCCTCCTCACCACCACGCATGGTCATGTCAGGCTGAGGCTCAGCGCTCTTCATACGTGTTAGTCTGTGAAGCATGGAGCCTTGCCTTGCGTACGATGCAACTTACGGGCTGCTGTGTGACGATGTCTCCGTTATCAGAGGTCATGGGGGCTTGCTGAGTGGGTTCCATGGCGGCGGGCATCTTGAATGATTTGAGGGAGATCGAGTGATGGATCTGGATAAGAAGAGGAAAGGTAGTGAGTGGATGTTGAAGTAGAGTTGTTTGTTTGTTTGTTTGTTTAGTGCTGTCTGTGTGTTGTATTGTAGCAAGTCTGTAATCCCACAGCTAGGAACGAGCTCTTAAGTACCTTGAGCCAACTGAGAGGCCTCTCTCTGTTCACTGAAACTCAGCCACTCGGTCCCAGGAGCTCCTGGCGTTGTCTACATTCTTGATTGGCCTCACCGTATGATTCCTGTTAATTCAGCTTTGACCAGAGACTTCTGTGACGTACGCTTGAGATGCCGAGTAGCCGTCCAGGCCTGAGATACTGTCTGCGGGAGCAGCCGTAGGGAGAGAGTTCTGGCCAGGGTCCATACTATTAAGGATACTATGTATAAGACGTACGGCAAACCGACGCCGAGTATGGTTTCGTCCAGGCACGCCATTCGCCAATGATAGGGCCCAGAGCCGTCAGCAAGCCATTAACCGGCACGGTCACTGCCGAAAGATGCGGTGCCGAACTTCCGGAACGCCCGCATTCCACATTTATGCAAGCCTCAAAAGCTTGAATAGGCAATACGACAAACAGGGATAATAAGAGAGACGCAGACGCAGGCGTAGACAAACAAACACCACGCAAGTCATGAAAACTAAGCCACCGAGGGTCCGAGGCAGAGGGACAACAGATAAGAATACCCAGGCACATGAATTAATTCTCCAGGCCGCTAATAAACAAGGTGTGATAGCTAAAATTAAATGTAAAGGGTGAAACGAATAACCAAAACCACAAGCTTAAGGTAAAGGTTTCAGAGAGCCCGTCCGAATTTACTATTGGAACCGCTAGTAATGTAGAAGCAGATTAAAGGCTGCAACACATCAATTGTCAGATTTGAAAAGCGTTCCGTGTGACCCCCCCCCTCAGAGTCAATAGTCGACAGCCAAATCAAATGTCAAGTTGTCCTTTGAGTTAGCATAAACGACGCGCATTAGAGTGTAGCACTGTAGCAATCACTTATGCCACTTCACAAAAGGCAACTCGAGAGCAGCATAAGACGGGCAACAAATCGATTCTTCTCGACTCTTCGTTCCCCCGGCAGCTCATCCCATTGTCATTTCCAGACCTGAGTGCCTTGCTTTCTTGTCCTTTATTTTACTTTGTTTAGTACTTTGAGAGCCTAGCAGCCTTGAAACGACTGACTGGCTCCCGTCCGCCATCTTGCTCCTCCAGAGGTTGTATCGGAGATTCATCTTCCTTGAGGAACCCACCTTCTCGTTGGATGAACTTCTTTCGAAGCTTGTGGTGCTCATCAGCGACCTCTTGATATATCAACTCATCATCGAACTCATCCGGTGGGTGAGGAGCAGCGCGTATGGATTCGCGCTCAACTAATGTGTCAGCGAGTGTTATTCCTTCAGGACCCGTAGGTGCCATGGGCCTGTCTTGATCTAAGAACTTGGCGGGGACATCGAGAGGGCCCGGTGGAACAATATCTCTGGCCTTCTTGAATCTCGATGGTTTGCGCGTCGACTTGATTTCAGATGTGTCGGGAGCCTTGGCAGTGCTGGAGCGCTCAACAATTTTGTCGCTCAATGGTTCCACAATGGGTTCCTTTTCCTTCACAGCAGCTTCTCTCACTGGAAGGATAGTGGGCTCGTTCTCCGGTGCGATATCAAGATTGGAAGCAAAGCGAACGCCCTTTTTGCCGTTGGGCTGTTCTGGTTGCTTCTCTTTGATGTTTGACTTGGTGGGCGCAGGTTTCGAGGCTGAGGACGATGATGTTGTTGTCGCAGAGGCAGGCTTGACTACGATACGGCCAATGCCTTCTTCGTCATCCGAACTTGCGTCACCATCCCTATCTTCTGGCTGCTCGGTGAAGCGGGATTTGATGCCCAGTTTCTTCTCTAATTCCAGCATTCTTTGACGGTAATCATCCGTCACAACGCGGCCAGTATACCGACCGTATTTGTCTTCCTGATCGTCGTCATCATCCTCAAAACCTTCATCACTGTACTCATATTCGTAGTCGTCGCTGTCTCCCTCTTCGAGCTGTAGCTCGGCGACAACAGCACCAACTTCTCCCGAGTATTCGAGCATCTGCCGCCGCAACTCCGCGTCCTCCTCCTCCTCATCTTCGGGGATGTACGCTTGCTCGTTGCTGATCTTCTCCTGCTCCTTGGCATGATTCATGATCTCTTCAACACGCTTAGCATTCCGCGAGACTTGGGGCTTTGGGCCGTCTTGCATTTTAGTTTCTGCAGCAAACACCACACCTTTAGTGGCGGATGGTGCTAGAGTCGTGGATTCAAGCTCTGTATGCTGGGAAGGACTTTCTTGGGAATGTTCTGCTTCCTTTTGTTTAGAGCTCTCGGCTTTTGAGGCTGAGTTGTCATCTTCGAGATCGTCGATGCCGGCCTTCTGAAGGGCATCTTGAATCTTAGGTAAGGCAGTGTCAGGCTGGTTAAGCTTGTAAGAGATGACGTTGTCATCATCATCAAGCTGCTCGATGATTTCTGTGATAGGCAGACCGTCGTCTTCAGTAAAGTCGGGTTGACTTTCGTCAAGCTTCATCTCAGCAGCGCTGATCTGTTTCTGTAGCGATGTGATATTCGTGGTAACGTAATCGATGCGTCGGTCAAGAATATTCAAAATCTGTTCGCCAGATCGATGTGTTCTCTCACCAAAGATCTCATCAAGTTCACGATCTTTCAGAAGCTCTCCTTCGAACCCGGTATGAATAGTCTTGAGCTCTGTCTCGCCATCTTTGCACACGGCTTCGACCTCTTCTTTGAGCATCTCATACTCAACATGCCAGGTCTGCCAATGCTTCAGGGCATTTTGCAGCTTGCTAAGATCATCTTCCAGCTGCCTTTGTTGCTTATCAAAGTCCGAGACCTCTGCCATTTTTCTAATCTGGTGCAACTTTTATGACGCTGCGATAGAAGGAGATAGAAGAGGAAGAAAGTTTGTGAGGCGTCGAAGTCATGATGAATGGTCCAGCCTCTCCACTAAGAAAAAAAAGTTAGGAGCCGGCCTTTGAAGATTGGCGGGCTAACTTCGGCTATCAATCTGGCTATATTTCACTGTCAACGTTTGACCCACCACGACCAACATCTGCCCGCTAATTCAAGCAATGGCGATCGATAACGACCTAGCGATCTCAGCCTTAGCGTTATGCACGCCCTTCAGGTCAAAGGCCTTAATCGCGGGGTGCACCAAGACAGTGACAAGGTGAACTTCACGCTGTCTGTTATGGAATTAACAGATAATGCCATCTTTGGCTATGAATTCTGATAGAGCATCAACATGCTCAAATGTGGGCAAACATGTAATACATCGGCCTGAATTCTTCCGACCCGCCTTGTTCCATGCCAGATGCACTTCCATATATCCAAGAAATTGTAAGACGACGTATGGCGACACCTGCCTGTTGAGTTATCCCCACAAGCAGAAGCCGCTGTATAAAAGCAGAAGGTCTTTCGCCGTGGGCTGACCTGCAACTTCGTTCACTACCTATACACTGATCACCAACAGAACAGTCTTTACTACCTACACATCTAAGCCTATTTGTGCCTATCTCAGCCATGGCAGAATGTAATGAAAGCAAGACTCTTGAAGCCAAGTGCTACTGCGGCTCTGTCCATTACACAATCGATGTACCGGTTTCGAAACTACCTCTACTCACCCATCTCTGCCATTGCAGCCTCTGCAGGTATGGCTCTGGTGCGCCATGCATCTTCCATGCTCCGCTGCCCGATGGGGTGAAGCCCAAGTTCGTGGAGCCATCCTCCAGAAGCAATATGACCAGCTACGCCATTGGGAAGAAGATCGGAACATGGAACTTCTGCTCAACGTGTGGTTGTCACATTGCTTCAACTGGGCCGCCTGAGAACGAGTTCTGGACAGTTGCTTCATCAACATTCGTGAACGCCTCAGACTCCTTTGATGTCCGCAAGCACATCTTCAGCAACTCCACAAAGGACCGGGGCATCGCCGAAACCCTGACACATACTGGCGGAAAGGAGTTCATTGACTGGAACCCTTCTGACGGCAGCCCCGAGGCAAAGATCGTTGAATCTCATGTGGAAGTTGGGAAAGAAGGGGAAGAGCGTCTTCGTGTGGAATGCGAGTGTAAAGGCATTTCTTTCACCATTCCCCGGCCGAGCCAAGAGATCAAGGAGGACAAATTCTATTCGCAATTTGTTTCGCACAGAGATGATACCAAGTGGCTTGCGACTTTTGACGCATGTGATGATTGCCGGCTTCACAATGGGACTAACGTTGTGGGATGGACATTTATCCCCTTATCCATATGCGAACCCCGTATCAAAGACGATCTACTCATTGGGAGCGCCAAGACGTTCAAATCGTCGGACGATGTAGTGAGATCCTTCTGCGGCACTTGCGGTGCCACCGTCTTCTTCTCTCACGCTTGTCGAATGCCGTCTGAGAACCATCATGTTGTCGACTTGGCTACGGGTATCATCAGAGCGCCTGAAGGTGTCATGGCAGAGAAGTGGCTCACTTGGCGAGCAAGGTTGGCATGGGCTGATAGCGGAAAGAGATTCGATAGTGACTTTACCGAAGCCCTACAAGAAGGCATGAACAAGTGGGTGTTGCAGAGAGAAGGTCTTATTGAGGATTACAATATCGGTTGAGGGCTCCGATATTCGGAGGGCTCCCGAAGGACAATGCATGTTAGTCTTGGGTTTGTCAGGTGTTTGTTGGCGAAGTGACAACGATTCACAGCTGCATGATTAAAGTTCAACTGTCAGAATAATAGCAAATATCTATTCCTCTATTTCCTGAACAATTTTATATAAACTTCCTTTAGCCATGGCTATTGATCCAATCAGCGGCATTCGCCTCCCGAAGCCCGTCCTATCACTAAGTTCTTAGCGGGATACACCCCGAGTCTGGTGTGCGGCGACATCGCTTTACGAGCCCAAATCTCTATTCAGCAAAGTCGAAAAAGCTGATGTCTGATATCTCTGACTTGTGCCGGCTCTTTCGATATTAATAACTTATGTTGCGGTCACTGAGCTCGAATACGTCGTCTATAGCACGGCGTTGATTTCACGAGTGGATTACCCGAGCTTTCTGCGAGTTACCACCACCGAAAGACAAGACAGCTTCACTTGAACATCTCAAGACGTTGCCGATTTCAATGCGTCATGTCTCTTGGCGGGCTTTTAGGCAACCTTTCAGTCTCATAGCAGTACAACGAGTCGCAGTATCCACCATGGCCTCAAAAGGACGGTCCTATAATGTACGCAACCTCTCATAGTGCTCCGAGAAAAAGACATGAAGAGTGGCCAGCTGACTTGACTTATTCTAGGATGCTATTGATGCGCTCAACTCGCTTCAGACACCTTTTGATGTCGTCGAAGCTCGTCGGAAGGCGGGGATAAGGCCTGATGCTGTGTCTATCCAGGAAATGCAGACATATCTTCATCGCATTGGATACACTGTAAGACTCTCGAGCACGAGACATATGTATGAGACTGATCAAATGACAGCCGTCTGATCTCAACCGCCTCAATATTGTACATGTAGCCGGCACAAAAGGCAAAGGGAGCACCTGCGCCTTTGTCGACTCTATCCTCTCTCAGTATCAGCACACAAGGGGCACACCCCGCAAGACAGGCTTTTTCACATCACCTCATCTCATCGCTGTTCGTGAGCGCATACGCATCAATTCAACGCCAATTTCGGAAGACATGTTCGCAAAGTATTTCTTCCAAGTGTGGGACCGTCTTGAATCGGCACCGAAAGACGACGCAAAGAAGCTCATGGCTCCTCGACCTATTTATGCGCGATATCTGACTTTGATGAGTTGGCACGTCTTTCTTCAAGAGGGCATAGATGTTGCTATATATGAGACTGGTATTGGTGGTGAATTCGATGCTACAAACGTTGTAGAGAAGCCTATAGCATCCGGCATTAGTACACTGGGCATCGATCATGTCTTTGCTCTCGGTGATACGGTGGCCAAGATTGCGTGGCATAAGGCGGGTATCATGAAGACTGGAAGCGCGGCTTTTACAATCGAACAGGTTCCAGACGCAGAAGAAGTTCTGAAGAAAAGAGCCTCGGAAAAGAACGTTGATCTGAAGGTCCTACCAGTCGACCCCCGGCTTAGCAGCGTCCAGATTCGACCAGATGCAACTTTTCAGAAGCGCAATGCTACACTGGCCATCGCACTCGCCGAGACAGCACTGGATGAACTTGGCATTTCTCTGCCACCTCGGACGGATACTCTACCCAAGGAGTTTGTGGACGGGCTTGAAAAGGTTGTGTGGAGAGGTCGATGTGAGGTCAAGAAGGAAGACAAGGTGACATGGCACGTCGATGGCGCACATACTTCTGATAGTCTCAAGATGTCGTCCAAGTGGTTCAACGACGAAACATCTGGCCGGTAAGTCATTATAGTACCCTATGCTGCCCTGAAACTAATAGATTCAGCAATGGACCGCGTGTCATGATCTTCAATCAACAAGGCCGTTCCGAAGCCGTCGACTTTCTCGAATCCGTCTTCAAAGCGACCAGACGAGAAGGACAACCAGCATTTGACCATGTCATCTTCTGCACGAACGTCACCTATGCAGCATCTGGCTACAAGCGTGACTTTGTCAACCGTCAATTCGACCCTGCTGAGATTGATAAGATGACTGTTCAGCAACGGTTTGCGGATAAGTGGATGTCCCTTGATCCCACGGCCACGGTAAAAGTCATGCCCACAATCGAACAATCCATTAACTATGCCCGACATCTTGGAGAGGATCTCCCAGAGGGAGAGACGGCGCAGGCCTTTATCACGGGCAGCTTGCATCTTGTTGGTGGTGCCTTGGGAATACTGGAAAAGGCTGATGCTCTATGATTTGATGATAATAGAACGAGCTGCAGCATTTGGTGGGCACTGCAGGTAGTAGTATTTACAATAGACCTTCAGGCTCCAGCGCTCGTAAAACACCTCCTACAAGATACATGCTCCCTGTTGCCAAAACCTTCTGATGAGATCCTGCAACCTTTCTAGCCTCAGCTACAGCATCCTGGATATTATCAAATGTGTTAACCTCACAATTACCTGCTCTCTCAGCCATCATCTTTGCCGCGCGTGTCTGCACACTCAGATCTCTGGCTTCTTCGTCCATTGAAGGTCCATCCTGGTCATTCCTTGTAAAGAGCGCATGACTGAATATGTTTTCTCTCCCAGTAAATTCTTGAACAGTGTCAAGCAATATTGCCAGTAGTTGTGTTGCATCCCTCTCCTGCTGGTTGAAAACCAGAATTGCGGATTCATCGTTTTCAATATTCGAAGCGAACCATTTTGCGACCTCATAAATGCTATCCTTCGTATGTGCACCATCCAGGTACCATCCAATGTGACCCTGCTGAATGATCTCACAGCGCCCTCTCAGAGTTGCGTCCCGGAGCCCAATATACATACTTGCTTGACAGTTCATGAAAAAGTCCTTGGGTTCAAAACTCATACCTAGATGTTGTCGTACAGCACAGACGGCGAGAGCTTGGTTATACTTTTGAAAGTCACCTAGCAGTCTTCCATTCACACCTCCCCATAGGTTGATCCTGGCGTCATCCAACTCGATGAGCTCAGTCCCCTTTTCTGCTGCCCGTTGTCGAAGTACTTGCATCACACCAGGCTTGTCGTCCATTCGTCGGACGAAACCACGCACGCCTGGCTTGAGAATTCCGGCTTTATGCCATGCGATCTTCTCAACAGTGTTGCCTAGCATCGCGACATGATCTATACCCAGCTGCGTGATGACTGCGGCAGAGACAGCCTCGGGGGGGACCACATTTGTAGCGTCATACTCTCCGCCGATACCGCATTCAAGAACAACGCTGTCGACCTTTTCTCTCAGGAAGATATGCCAAGCAAGAAGTGTCATGAAGCGGAAGAAGAATGGCTTTGAGCCAGGTCCTTCGGACTCGGTGAGGCTTTTGCCATCCTTCTTAGCAGCTTCAGACAGCCTTTCCCAGAGCTCAAAGAAAGCCTCGGCGAAGAGTTTCTGCGAAACCTGCTCTCCTTGGATAGCAATGCGCTCGCGCGGGCTCACGAGATGTGGGCTCGTATAAGTTCCAACAGTCTCGTACTCCCGTAGCATATACGTCGCAAATGCGCTTACAGAGCCTTTGCCCTTGGTGCCCGCTATGTGGATGTGTCTCAGGCGTGCAAGATCCTTTGGTTCATATCCAGCACGTCGGAGCCATTCGCGCATCTCAGGAATAGCTAAAGCATTGAGATCCTTTCGTGGTACAGATGAGGCATTTGAGGCGATTGATTTGTCGAAAAGATTCGTGGCCTGGCGATTTGAGTAAAGTGTCGACAGTAGGCGTAGAGCTTCATTGTAATCGCGAGAAACAGTGCCAATGCCCCTTCGTGCCGCCATTGTGTGCGTTGATTGATTTCTCAGCAGGGAACAATTTTTCTTTCTTTCTCATTCAGTAGGCAGTTTAAACAAGTGTTGTTAGGTCTGGCAGATACAGGTCTTGGAAGAACCAATGCCCAAGTTAACTGTGAAGTTGAAGAAACAGTGTCGGATAGCTTATTAGGTCGTCATGTGTAACTTATGTGGTACTCCTACACTAGCCTCTTGTCCCATATGCCAGTTATATTGGCCACCAATTATAGCAGAAACTAACAGTTTGATAATGTTGCTGGACAAGTCAACAATCTAATAATCATCGCCGTCAACTATGTCGAATTCGATCTCGGCAGTTTTGACTTTTTAGTGCACTTTAACAAGTTGTTCACTTCTGGTGTTGTATTAATCAATAAACGATGAGGAATCATGCAACAAGACGTTAATATTGGCAATAACAAATAGTCAAAAGATGGTAACCACGCCCTCATCGTCTATTGCTATCTAATACACGGCTATCCAGCCTCTCTCTAGACACGACGGCGCCTGGGTCCAATTATACACAACAAATGAGACATCCCTTTTTTGTTTAATCCACACGGAGACTCTGAAGACGGGCTTCTGTGGCAATCACCTATAATCATGTTAGCGAAGCAAGATAAACGTATGGAAACCGGTAAAACTCACATCGAGAGCCTGCTGAACCTCCAACACCTTGCGAACCTCACCAAGCCAATCCTTACTCAAGGTCTTGGCCCATCCATCCAAGCCGTTAATCTCTCGTGCCGCAGAATCCAGGTCACCCTCCTCAAGGTATGTTTGGGTTCGGGTAAGAATGCTCTCAACATCGTTGCCATCTGCAAGGCCTTGCTTCTTGAACATAACGTGGCTGAGAACCCAGCTGGAAGCGTGGCTGGCAACGCCGGCCTCATCGGGTAACAATGAAGCCTTTCGGACCTCATTGGCGACTCGACGGAAACGATCGATCAGCTGCGAGGTAGTAGAAATACCGCGTTGGTAAGCGGATGGGTTAACGGAGGCGATGGCGGCATTGACAACAGGATCATCCGAAGCGATTTCCCGGAGAGCAACGAGCTCACGAATAAAAGGGCGAGGGTGATGGTCATCTTCCAAGCTGGCTCGGACAGCCTCAACGGCGACGTGCAGCTGCTGAGTCTTGAGGTTGGTGTCAATAACATCGTTCCAGCCTGTGGTAAGCTTCTCAAGGTCTGACACGGCAGATGATAGAGCGTTCAGCTTGCCTAGTCGGCTCTCACGCTCCTGCTCAACTTGCTTCTCAACATCCTTGGTAAATTCCTTCTTAAGGGCCAGAGCCTGCTGTGCGAGCTGGTTCTGGAGCTTCTCCTCGTTGACCTTCTTCTCACGCTCAAGAAGGACATTAACTCGATCCTCGTAGTTTTCTCGGACCTTCTTCATCTCCTGCTCAAAGTCTTGTCGCCATTGGTTCTCCTGGCTGATCATGGTGTTCTCAACACGATCAATTAGATCTGTAGCAGCCTTGTCGAACTCCTCAATCTTCTCTCTGACTTGCTGGGCAGCCTTCTTCTCAAACTCACCCTTCATGGCCTTGAGCTTACCTCCGACCTTGGCAATCTCATCCTTGGCCTTGCTAACAGAGGTGCCATACTTCCCATGAGCATTGTCAGCGTTGATGACTAGGATAAGATCGTTCACCATGTGAACTAGGTCTTGAACAACAGGCTCCCTTGCGTGCTCAAGCGATAGAAGGTCAATTGGCTTGAGAGGAGGCATCTTGGAAGGCTCATTAACTTCTGGTGCTTTGAAACCAGAGTCAGACCTGGGGGCAGGAGCAGACTCCTCGACAGCCTTTGCAACAGGCTTGGCCTCGACTGGAGCCTTGGCCTTGGCCTTTGGTTTCACAACTTCCTCGACCTTCTTAGCAGCGGCAGAAACAGGTCCAGCACTTGAGTGACGTCCGGCTTGGCCTGCATCAGCTACTCTCCAGGAAGCGCCACTTTGGGCGGGAACTCGAACAGCATCCTCGGTGGCTTGAGTCTTTGATCGGCCGGTGATGTTAGGGAATCGTTTCTTGTAGTCCATTTCCTCGAGGTAAAGAACAGCCTGCTCGCCAAAGGGGACGTATTCGGTAAAGAAATCGTGGAAGTTGTCGCTCACGCGAGAGTACCAGACACCTCCAGCGAAACCAACGACGCCAAGAACAAGCAGGGTGAAGACAAAGTTCTTAAGCCTTCGGAAGAAGCCCTTCTTCTTGATAGGCGCAGGCGCAGGAGGAGGGGGAGGAGGTGTCAAAGGGACGTCTGTGGTAGCGGCCTTGGTCTCGCCAACATCGTCAATGGTGGTCTCGTGGATTCTCTCGGACGTAACCGTTTGGGAAGCTGGCAAAACAGGTTGCTTAGTAGGATCGAGCTCGGGCTTCTTTTCGACGGAGTAGAAACGCTGAAACCATCGTCGCGGTTAGTTCATTTCTGGTGAAAGCAACTAATAATAACACGGGCTGTGACGTTGCAAAGAAAGCTTACCTGACCAGCAAGGCCGGCACGCCGTGTAGCCGCAATGGGCCATTGGCGGGCAGCAGCGGCCACAACGGGCCTGCCGCCAAATGCCCTCACAGACTGAAGCGAAGTTCGCAACATGAGGGAATGCAATGGCGAACAGGGCGCAGTTCGCGATGCAGTTGATTTTCGGTTAGATGGAGTTGAGAGCTGCTTCAAAAACGCTCAGGGTAAAAGTTCGGCAAAAGCCCAGCTCCCGGTTTTGTATGGAGCTAAAGGTTAAGCAAGCGGCAGGAACCGGGTGACGCAACTGCCTCATCAACCGCCGAATATGATGAAACAAAAAATTCATTTCCATACCAAAAGGAGCAATTTTATCTCATAAGCTCATCCTACGTAGGTACCTAGTAGTTAATCAGCCGCTTTCTCTGCCAGTTTCCTGATTAACGAGTCTATAGGTAGTTAGTATCTTGTCACTGATTACATGTGATCAGGAGATCGAAACATGAAGTCATGCTCTATTGAATTCCAATTCTCAAGAATTATAATGATCCCCACGTATGTTTTCGTAGCTGTGTTGGCACATGCAGTATCGTCTCATAACAAATACTCGTTCAATTGAGGAGTTGTTACTTGGATCCGACTCCAAGACATGTCTGCCTCCACAAACTTCCTCACGAACTCGCTCTAGAGCATAGAATGAGACCTCGAATCAGGGGCCCAAGTAGTGACTTGGTAGGTAGTTATGAAGAGTTTTTAGTGGCACATTAAGGCCTCATCCAGACTCACAACGTGAACATTGAATATTTGTTGCTCAATAACTTGCAGCACAACAACATGATCCCATAATTCATCTAATAGCAGCCATCTATTCAGAAGCTGTGAAGAAAAAGAAACTATAGAGCGGCTCGTCCATACTCTCCTGCTTGTCCATCTCATGAGTCACCGATGGGGAATAAGAAACCTTCAGACATATAAGTCGCCTATGATCGAGGCTTGTAGTTCTCATACCTCTCCTAGCCACTCCATGTTCTCTGGTATGCTGAAGTGCCAGGCTACGGCACATTTGAGCATCCAGGCCGCTCAAACTACCAGCAACAAAATTCAAGTTCGGTATTAAAAAAGTATGGACTGAACTGATCCCTCCAAACCCAAGGACTCCGATAAATTATATGACGCGCCCCAGCTCATGCATTACCTCAGAGTCCGTAATCTCGGACAACTCGTCGTGCTGGATCCACGCTGAGGCCTCTGTGATATGTGCGTGGGCGTAACGAAAAGTGGACTCTAAACCTGACGCTTCAAACTCAATACCAGCTTAGCAGCTGCAAGGGCCGCTGACGTTAGTGTTGGAGTTCTCGGGAGCCAGGCTGACACCTGGTCGTTGGCCCGGTCGAGCATGTCGTGGACCAGCTTGGTCCAGGGGCAGCTTCTTAGCTATGGCTGTGAAAAGAGTTTGGACGTTCTCGGCAGTCTTGGCAGAAGTCTCGAAGAAGAGGAGGCCAGCTTCACGAGCATAAGCCTCAGCATCGGCGGTGGGAATGGCTCGTTTGTCGGGTTGCTCAGTAACCAAATCCAACTTGTTTCCTGCGAGGGCAATGACAATGTTCTCATTCGCCTGGCGTTGGAGCTCCTTAACCCAAGCCTTTGCCTTGTCTAGTGATGCCTGGAGGAATATTAACATGGCCCTATGGTGGTTGTAGATCTGGTGAACGTACAGATTGAGTGATATCGTAAACGACAACGGCGCAGTTTGCATTTCGGTAGTACATGGGAGCAAGAGACTTGTAGCGTTCCTGGCCGGCGGTATCCCAGATCTCGAACTTGACAGTAGTGTTCTCATCGAGAGAGATGGTCTGGGTCAAGAAGGCAGCACCGATGGTGGACTCGCGATAGGAATCGAATTGGTCCTAGAATGTCTTTGGTAAGTTGCTGTCTCATACAATGACATGGGCGCCAGTAGTTCATACCTTGACAAATCGCAAGACTATTGAACTCTGAGGTTTGAAAAGTTAGTGAACCATCATATCAGAGACTGTCGTTGTGGTATACCTTTCCGACAGCGGACTCGCCTATGTCACAAGTTAGCAAATATGCCATGAAACCGAAACTGGTCAGGCAAGGAATGCCGACACCATGTAACATACCTAGAAGAACCAGCTTAAACTGAGCGAACCGGGTGTTAGTGCCGCGGGCGCCAGCGGGAGGTTGTCGAGAGGCCATAATGACAGATGCGAATGTGGTTTCGAGATGGAGAGGAACGGAGAGCGTCTATCAAGAGTGATAGTGACAGCAGCAGTGGCGGTATGACCTGGACGTTTGAGGGATCGGACGTGTCCTAGAATAACGGCGTGGAGAGACGCTCGGACCGGAAATCGTATCGGAGTGATTGCGCGACGCAAGCGAATCGAGGGAAAAGGGAGATTTAGGGCGAGAAGGTTGGCGACGATAGTGAGATGCAAGATAAAAGTCGAGGCTGAAGGTGAGAGGCGAGTCTTGAGATGGGGCTTCGCTTCTTTGATTAAGACGGGACGGACGTGGATGGGACTTGGGGAGGTAAAGTGACTGCCTTGGTTCTCTAGTCCTGAGCCGTGACTGGCTCAAATGGCACGAGGCACACGTCAGGCAGGGCCTGTTTTGGTGAGGGACACCCACAGTGCCACTGTAATAGGCGGGAAGACGGGGTCTCGGAGAGGTACACTTGCGCCCTGCTCACACGGTAGCTGTACTGATCCATAGACCCTGATTTCGGCGAGCGGCATGTACCTCTACATCTCACGAGCCTCATCCCATGGCTCTGGGCTTGTGACGTGCGTCCCGCCTTGAGCCACAATGGTCCCCTTAAGTTCCATTCTATCCCGTCATTACGATTAACCATGTGGCTGTGCTATAGCTTCGCTGCGCTGGCCTCATCAACTCGTCTGCCAATTCAAGCTAACCATCCTATACCAGACCAACTCAGCCCATCCCTCACGTCGTGTCCCTTTTTTTCTTATTTCACTATCTCTTGCAGCCGTCAAGGGTGAACAAGTCGCCAGTTGGCCACTCTTGATTCCCGGGCTTTACTATAACCTTCAACTCTTTTGTTTATATCTCGCTTTCCTAATCTTTACAGCTTCAGCCATGGCGCAACTCAGCACCCCCAAGTTGCCTTATCGCGACATTAATGTCAAGATCGCCAACGACTCTTATACTTTTACTTCGCCTTCGTCTCCCGATGCGCCCGCCCTGGTAATCGATCGTCCTACTGGTGATGTCCGCCTGAGTGAAGGCAGCGCCGCATCAGCCAAGAGGACAACTCGCGTCTCGAGTATCGCTGGTATTCTGGGAATTATTCAGCTTCGCCTTGGTTCGTCTCTGCCGCGCCAAATCTTGGGCTGATGTCCTCTGGTTGTGGCTTGTGCATTTCACTGACCATGTAAAGACAAGTATGTCATCTTCATCACGAAAGCCCAGCCTGTTGGCCGTCTCAAAGGCCACATGGTGTATAAGGTGGCTGCCACGGAGATCCTACCCATGCGCGAGCGCTTGATTCACGACCCCGACGAAGACATCTTCATTCAGCTTCTCAAGAACTTTTTGGCTTCAGGGCCTATGTGCTTTTCGTATTCCATCGATCTTACCAACTCCTTCCAACGTCAGGCCCAGGCCGACACTTCCAAGCCCCTGTGGATGCAGGCCGACGATCGTTTCTTCTTCAACAAGTATCTCCAGGGCGATTTCATCGACTTCCGCACCCGAGGCGCTCGATCACAGCCTGGCGCACAGCCCGGCGTTGACCCATATATCCTACCATGCATCTTCGGCATGCTTGAAATCAAGCCTACCACATTCAAGGGCAACCCCTTGACTCTGGCTCTTATTACCCGCCGATCCCGCCACCGTGGTGGTACCAGGTACTTTACTCGAGGTGTAGATGATGAAGGACACGTCGCCAACTATAATGAGACGGAACAAATCATCATCCTCAACGACAGTAGCAGCGGGCTGGGCGGATACGCAGGCAGTTCGGACATGCAGAGCGGCAAGTTTGGCGCTGGCGCCGGTCAAGAGATGCAGATATTCTCTTATGTCCAGACCCGTGGTAGCGTTCCTACATTTTGGGCTGAAATCAACAGCTTGCGATATGTTCCCAAGCTCCAAATCCGCGGCGTCGACGCTGCCTTCTCCGCTGCCCAGAAACACTTCGACGAGCAAATTCGCTTATATGGTGACAACTATCTCATCAACTTGGTCAACCAGAAGGGTCGCGAGCAGCGCGTCAAGCAATCGTACGAGCAGATGGTGGAGAAGCTTGTTTCTTCTCCTAAGGAGCGGCAAGAGGCAGACCTGCTCACTGAGGAGAAGTTCACCACAATTCAGCCGGAGGGCAAACGCCAAGAGTTTGACCGGCTGCACTATGTCTACTTTGACTACCACAGCGAGACGAAGGGCATGAAGATGCACAAGGCTTACGCTCTTATTGAGAAGCTGGCCGATGCATTGGAGAAGCAGGGCTACTTCCGTGCCGTTGATACCCCATCCAGCGTTGACGGTAGCCTCGACGCCCGTAGCTACCAGACGAGTGTCATGCGTACAAACTGCATGGACTGTCTCGACCGAACGAACGTTGTCCAGAGCATGTTCGCTCGGCATAAGCTTGACCGCATCTTTGAGGATGTTGGCTTCATGCCCCGCGGCTCTTCATTCCGTGACGAGGACCCTGCCTTTGAGGATCTGTTCCGTAATCTCTGGGCCGACAACGCTGATGTTGTCTCCAACTCATATGCTGGCACTGGTGCCATGAAGACTGATGTCACACGTACTGGTAACCGAACCAAAGTCGGAGCCCTTCAGGATGCCCGTATTGGTATCACACGTTATTTCCGTAACAACTTCCTCGACGGACCGCGACAAGATTCTTTTGATCTTTTCCTTGGTGCTTACCGGCCAGGCTCAACCAATATCGGCACGACTCTGGTCTTCACTGACCGTCGACCGGTCTTGATCCAGGCTATCCCCTATATCCTTGCCTTCAGTGTCTTTATTGTATTCATTGGTCTGTTTACCCGCCGAGACCCAGAGGCAAGCGCCCTGCCTCTTCGTATCTTCCTTTTCTTCTGGATGGCTATTGCTGCCTGGTCTTTCTACTTTGTCTGGAATCACGGTATGCTCTATGTAAGTTTCTCGCTGCATGACACTCACCTCAATCAATTCTAATTTTTTCCAGGTTAACTGGCCACGCCTCAACCCTAGGCCATTTGCTGTCGAGGGCTACAATGAGCATTTCGCCAAGGCGCGCAAGGACTCTGTAATTGGAACCTATGTGGCGAAACACGAGAGGGGGCTCAGCACAGCCCGATACCTCAATGCCGAGGAGGGCAAGAAGAGGATTGAATAGAATCAAAAGGGGGCTTGAACCTTGGTTATAATATGGGTGCTTTGCTTTAGTGGCGCGGTGACATGGCTTTGAAGGGTTTCTTTATTCAAAGACTATAGAAGCCTGCTTTTTCTGATTCTTTTACACCAGTTGGGTGGGTAGGGATAATCAAGACGTTTGTTGTAATGATGTTGCTTGTCTACATGACTTTGTCAATGCATAGATAGTGTCAACTTTAATATAGGTCTGAATGAATCCTCAGAGTCAAACGATTTGAGGTATTGAATCCAAGGGGCCAAACGAAGCATTATCTTATCAAAAGTGCCCATTACTTTACCTTAAGTTTCTTAAGTTCAGCCCAAGATTACGCGGGTGTCATTATTTGAGATCGTAAGTCTTGTTTTGAGATCTCCCTTGATGGTTTACAGTGAAGTGCAATGACGAGAAGTGAACAGAACCGCATGAGTATGATTAATCTAAGTTACAAATATGATAACAGGAGTATTAATAAACAAAGAAAAGTGTACAGCAAGTTTCGCTCATAATTCACTGCTCCAAGGCAAGATGCTCCCACCAAAAGACAAGGCGCCACGCCATGCTTCTCCCCACAGGCGGGAAAGGGGTATCAAAATTCTGATAATGCTCTGGTATCCAAAAGAAAGAGAAGAGGGAATAAAAAGAAAATGGTAAGAACAAGTGAGGTGTGGAATAATGAAATAGCGGTATCTTTTTTTGGCAGCATTCAGTCCCGTGTAGAAAACTCCCGCGATACACAATCCTCCCCGCGACTCCAAGTTCCATTGGGGCTTGTCTTTAACTCATAGCCAAAGGAGCCATCTGACACCTTGCCAAATGCCCTGCCCAAGGCCCAGAAAGAGTCTGAAAATGGTAACAACAAACCAAACATACCACATGAAGCCAACAAGCACCCATTCAACAACGGACCACATTCCGCGGCGGAGCCATCTGAATCTTCTGCGTCGGTTGCGCATCATCTTGTCGGTCAGATCGGTGACATGCTTGACCTTGAGAAGCTGGCCCAAGGCCAAGTCTTTACCCGTCTCATCAGCTTGGTCTGATGCCTCACGTGTCATGCCTGATAGTTCATCCGCGATTCGAGAGCGGACGCACCAGATGCGCTCCTCTAGTTTAGGACGCGTTTGGGCAGTGAATCTATCAGCTGACGTCTGCCACTGCTCAATCGATGTTTGGATCGCCACGTCTAGGGTCTGGCGAGCTAGGCGGAAATGGTCGGAGCAAGGGAGCGCATCGTCGAAAGGCAGTGACTTTTTGGGCGTCAATTTCGCGATGTCAACCCATGGTATTCCCACTGGGCATGATTGTGGTGAAGAAACCAATTCCTGAAGGCCATTGCTAGGAAGTGGTTTCTTCAGCTCTTGAGCCCGGCGAGAAATCTCCATGGCTTTGATGCCAGAGGTAAGAATAAGCGTACGAAGTCGGGCAATTTCACGCTTCGAGAGTTGTCCTTCCTGGGGAATGGCCTGATTTGCAATAGACCACTTCCGTGCTCTGAAATTATCAGGCTCATTGAACCGAACCATTGGAGCAGCCTCGTCACCCTCCCTTTCTGAAATCCGAGGGCCATCCTTGACACTCTCCTGGCACGACTCTACCTCTGACATGGCAGGCTCAACAATGGTCACCTTTTCAACTTGCTGAGGCTTGCTAGGGCTTGAGATTCCAGAAATATCAGGCGCGGGCACTTTGCTGACCTCAGCGCGAGATTGAGAAGGTTGTAACTTCTTCACGTCAGTTGCTGACTGGCCATGGATTTCTGCCATGGGCTGGAACTGTGGCATCGAATCCAAGAAGTGTTTAGCCCCATGTTGAGGCTCTGCCTTGTTACGCCTCGAGTTTGTTCGCGACAAATTGAGAGAAATCCTCGATCTTCCCTTGGGCTGATCATTATCAGATTCATCAGAAGAGAGAACATCAGTGGTTCCGTCCATGGGGATGTCCTTTTTCCACAGCATATCACCCAATCTCGAAACACCACCTCGGATTACCGTGTCAATACGAGGGCCTTTAAACATGCCTCGAAGTCCAACCTGGTCGTCGCCCCTGGGTCTAATACTACCCACGCTACGCTGGTGTTTGTGGCTCTCGAAGGTTGGCCGTGAATTTGATGGATGTCGTTCAAGTGGCTTCGTTTCCGTCGGGGGTAACGGATCTGGGATGGAAGGTCTTCTACTGGATGCCTCCGTCTCCAATGCCTGTTCTTCAGACTCGTCGCGCGTCTTGTCCCTAAAGATTTGCTTTACTTTTGTAAATGGGTTTCTGGAGGGAGATGATGATCGACTGGACGGTGCCGACAGCTGTAGACCAGTCGGTGGTGCAGATAGACTGTATTGAGGAGCAAGTTCAGGCGACATGGGCTGTGGAGAGTCGGTATGTTCTTTGCTGTTTCTGCCGTGTTGGGACCCTCCTCCCGTATTCCTTCCCAGTTTTGACAGTGATGGGATTTCCAAGGAAGCTCTGTTATGAATGGGGCGGTTTTCTGAATCTTTAGAATCCATCATGTTCCATTCCCTACTAGTGGCCAGCTGAGTTTGTGGTTTGGGTTCAGGTGAAGTCGAGTCCTCGGGCTGCATGTACTCAGCTTCGGTCTCCTGGACATGAGAGAGTCTTTGCTGTCTCATGTCTCGGGCCACCATTTCCAACATTTGCTTCTCCAGTAGTTCAGTCTCGCGACTTGATATTGTTCCACGTCGGGCCTTTCCTTCGGTTGGCATATCGTCTTCACTGGCGGAATCATCCGAAGATGATCCCCGTCTCCTGAAACGACGATGGTGCACTGAGCCAGTCTGTCGGTGGAAAGATCCCATCTCGTGGAGTTTCTGCCGTGCTCGGTCTCTGTGGCTTGGTTCGAGAAATTCAATCTCGGGCTTCGAAGGGTTGGACTCGTTCGAGTTTGCTTTTCCATTCATTTCTTCCATGGTTTCAGTTATGAAAGGCGGTACACCTGTTCCAAGCTCATCGGTCTGTCCTGAAATCGGCCGGCTTAGGGTTTCTCCTGTTTGTGGGTATATTTTGTTGAGATTTCTGTCTTCAATGAGTTGCTTGTGGTGGTCCTGTTCGAGCCAGTAGGCATCTGCAATCAAGTCGCAGGCTTCGAAGAACCAGTCAACTCTTGGACGCCGAACTCTCAGTGCCACCTTGGCAGCTGAATCCGTGGCTATCTGAGAATCGATTTCTTCAGCCCCAGGGAATGGTGGCAGAATGGAGCCGTCACTGGAAAGAAGCTCCCTCGAAGCTCGCTCCGAAGCCTCATTGACCCAATCTTTAACAGATTCGACGTCAGCAAATCCTTGCTTCTCACCATCGATGACCATTCGTTCACGAGCTCTGACTTTTCGATTTCGGATATACTGCAACGGGTTGTACTCTCGACCAAGTGGAATCATGAACTCTCTGCTCTCAAAGGTATGCATTTTCCCCTCTGTAGGTGATCCAGGTGGGCTTGAAGCTGAAGGTCTATCGTAGCCAGTCTTAAGTGGAGGAAGAACCTGTAGCAATCGTCTATACTGGGCCATTAACTCTAGGTGTTCTCTGGCCTTCTGCGCTCTCGCCAAAGTTGATGTCGAAAAATGATAACGGTACGAGGCGTCGGTAGCTTCGAATGGTGAAGGGCGCAGTGGACTACTGGATCGAACACCCGGCAGTCGTGGTGTAAGACTTTGGTTCGGAATCGGCGATGCCCCTCTGACAGCCTTTCTTTGTTGCTGAAGATGTGCTCTGAGATTGCTCCCGGTCTGAGAGTCTTGTACGGGTGCCAGACGTGGAGGGTTGCCGCGGCTAATGTTGCGCCGAGACGCAATTCGCCGTGATTCGCTCAGATTCAATGCCATGTTGACTATCTGGGTTGAGTCAACGTCCAAAGCAGCACCGGGTTGTGAAGCGTGCGCCCTACGGCCTCGCCTTTGCGCTTCATTCCTCTTTGTTATATGCAACTCCTCCTGAGATGTATCTGGCGACACGATGCGAGCTCGAGGACCGCTGCCGGAGCTAATCCCAAGACCTAGGTCCCGTGCGCCATTGGATAAATAAGGCTCTTGGACATCCTTCCCCTTGTGTCGAGATTTACTTCGATGTGCCCGGCGTTGGTTTCCGGAGTCATCATCTGTGGCCATGGGCTCCTGAAGCAAGAATGCACTGCTCGGCTGGGTCTTTTGGGGTCGCTTCGAACGGGCTCGTTTCGGTCGACCGGCTTGAAGGCCGCTAGGAACTGCAGCAGCTCCACGAGACTTGTGGTGGTAGCGTGGAAGAGTTTCGTCATCGGAGAAAGCAAGCGGTCGTTCAGGGGATAGAGGAGCGTGGAGGAGAGCGTTCATGCTGGGTTCTCCTCTCTCGGCGATGTCGTAACTAAACCTCGTGGGAGGCTCTGGCGTAACTGGGCCATCCCGTCTGCCATATGCACTCAGCGACGAGGCAGCACGAGGGTCGGCCATTGCGCGCAGGTATTTACATGCAATGGCAGCAGCAGGGGTAGACTCTCAGGCTTGCGCTCGAAGGAGAAGCGGGGAGTTGTCGTCAGTGTTGATGAATAAAACAATATTGCAGCATCGTTTTTCTTCTTTCAAGGGTCTTTGCCGATCTAATTCTCTAGATCCTGGTCAATATTGTTGTCCTTGGTGACGATGTTTTCTGGGGAGTTAATCTTGTACTGATAATGACGGCAACAAAGTGTCGAGTTCGGAGTGGATGCCCGACAGGGGGAATCCGCCTCAAGAGCTCATCGCTCACTTTGAAGTGCACGGGAATACGTCGCAGTGATGATGCGTTGGACCAAAGATTTTCTTGTAAGTTGGTTAGGATGTTGCATTTGCGGAGCGTCAATGTCGAAAGGATTGGACATTAGATGTAGGGGTCCTTGGGTCTATAGGACGTCACGGGAGTGGATGTGACCCGACGGGGTGCTACAAGACACTAAAGCCACAGGCGGCAGGGCCTCTCAGATGCGCCAGTTTTACGCCTTTCCCACCTATCCTAGGCACAAGCGTGGCGGGGAGTGACGCATGCGTGTCTTGATGTGGCACCTCATCTTGTGTTGGAGTACAAGGTTTGAGGGGAAGCTTACACCTTATCCCAAGTACCGGGTGTCTCAGGCCCGAACTGCCGATACTCATCACATGAAAATAATTAACTCATTCGAAGCCAAGGTCTAAGTCAGGATGCGGGAGCTGCTGAACACCTCGTAATGGCGGGGGKTTCAGGGGCAGTTCAAGCTCATCAATAGAGTCATGCGCTTGGAATCCGACTCAACCATGGAATGGACCAGATACAGCTCCAGGCCTTGGTGCTTGAGCGCTTTCTCATACATTTTCTATACATAGTAACGGCTGTTTCGTCTAATTGATACAGATACTGTCCAAAACTGGAATCAGTATAGATCATTAACATCTTGATAGTTTACATAAATACTGTACACTTGTCGTGACAAAGAGGGGTACACCTCATCAAACGTGCCATCCTTCTCTTATATCTCCTCTATGCACCGACAACCTCTTCACATCTGCCACATAGCGCATCTTTCTTTGGCGCCAGGTATCGCCAGCATCTGGAGCATTTTTCCTCCTTCGGGGGAAGCACATGCACATTGACCTTGGCGTCTTGGATCTCGAATTCCTTTTGGAAAGCCCAAGCATGATTTTCAGGGAGGGGTTCGTTGACTTGCACCGAAGACACAACAAATATGTCGTGGAGCTCGTCCATGTAACGTCCAAGAACAGCCGCCGCTTTTCCATCCTCGACTTCCAGGTAGACTGCGCTCTGGAGAGAGCTGCCAAGCGCCTTGGCATTTCGTGCATCCTCCAGTGTCGCCTTTACAGCGCCATGAACTTCTGTGATGATGGACTGATCCTTACGCACCACATCTTGAGGAAGCGTCAAACGCAGAGGGTCAACGAGAGGGTCGTCATATAGATGGCGAGCTGGGCTTATCAAGGAACTGGTCCATGTTAGCAAATCGTAAACATGAGGGAGCACAGGATGATAACTCACGTGTCTTTGGTCATCCATTCTGGCCGGAACGACCAAGCCTCCTCAACAAGCATAGGGGTTATCGGTGCCAGCATGCGCAGGAATCCGATGAAGATAGGTTCCAAGGCACCGCCGCCATCACCACAGTAGAGTCGGTCCTTCAGGGCCTCCAAGTAGAATGCGGACAAATCAGTCGCCACCCAGTGGTTAATTGTACTGACCGCTCTATAAAACTCAAAGTCGTTGAATGACTGCATGACCTGTGACATGGTATCGGAAAGTTGAACAAGTGCCATTTGGTCCAACTTGGTCAGTGGACGCTCACGGCCCTCTGGATAAATTGACCCGACAAGCATCTTGATGATGGTTCGATATTTGATCAGCGAAGCATTAACAGGCCTAAGAATATTTGGCCCTATAAGAACATCTGATGTAAAATCGGCGCTCGCTGCCCATAGTCGAATAGCATCTGGACCGAGGGGGTCAAGTTTTTGCCTGTGGCCTTTGGAGTAAGCCTGTGAGAGAAGCCCTTTCATGACTTCGCTGGGGACAATCATATTGCCCTCCGACTTTGACATCTTCTTGCCTTTCCCATCGAGCGTGAATCCGTGAGTGACCAAAGTCTTAAAGGGAGCAGAGGCTTTGCCAGTCGACTCCCTTGATGTTTGCGTAGCAACATAAGTCAACAAGCTGGATTGGAACCATCCGCGGTGTTGGTCGGAACCTTCAAGGTAGACATCGGCAGGGCCCTCGGTTTCTGTCCATGAGCTGCCGCTATCAAACCAGACATCCATTGTATCAGTGCCTCGACGGTATTTGCCTTCCATGTTGGGTGGAATCCAAGCAGGTTCATCTGGGTCATCAGAGAACCAGGCAGACGAAGAACGCTCTTCCATAACTGAGATGATATGGTCGATTGTTTCTGTTGTCATGACAGCATTTCCGTTCTCGTCATAGAGTGCAGGAATGGGAACTCCCCATGATCGCTGGCGAGAGATACACCATTCGCTACGACGTGTGATGAAAGCTTCGAGACGGTTTCGGCCACCCTTTGGAACAAATCGAACATCCTTGAGTGCTTCAAGGGCATCATCTTTGATACTACCAACATCAGCAAACCATTGGGCTGTAGCACGAGTCACCACAGGTCGCTTGGTACGCCAATCGTAAGGAAAACTGTGCCGTTGTTTATGGCTTCCGAGTACATCATCGCCCACTAATTCCAATACAGCGTGACTTCCACCATCCATGACGGAACTCGCTTTTGTGAGCTTCTCTGGATCGTCCGGGTAAGCCTCTTCGGTAAAGAAACCGCCATCGTCGATAGGAGCAAATGCTTCAATGCCGATTTTAGAGCACACTTCATAATCGTCCCGGCCGTGGCCTGGGGCAATGTGAACCAGACCGGTACCAGAGCTGGAGGTAACGAAATCGGCAGTAATGATAGGCTGCGGCGGAGCGGATTTGCCCCGGAGTTTGTTCTTGTACTCTAGACCTTTCAAGCTAGAACCTGGAATAGAATGCGCTACAACTTGAAAGTCGCCAAGGAAGCGCTTCACATCCCCAACACGGCTCGAAGCAACAAGATAGCCGTCATCGCCAACCTGGAGGATCGAGTACTCGATTTGGTCGTGGATGGCAATAGCCAGGTTTGCAGGGAGGGTCCAAGGAGTGGTTGTCCAGATAGTTGCATACAGGTTTCCCTTGAAACCGGCAAGTTCAGGTATCGAGGACCAGTCTGAAATTATAGGGAACCTAATATATGCAGCGGTAGAGACATGATCCTCTACGAATTGCAACTCTGCCTCAGCAAGCGCAGTCCGCGAAGAAGGTGACCAGTAAACGGGTTTGTGCTTGCGGTAAATCAACCCTCGACGGACCATGTTTTGAAAGACACGCAATTGCCTTATCTCGTATTCACGGTCCATCGTTGTCCACTTCTTCTCCCAGTCAGACATTACGGCGAGAGCCCGGAATCCCTTCATCTGTTCCACAACCGTCTTGGAGGCTAGCTTTCGTGCTGTGTCCCGGACTTGTACAGGAGTCAAGCCCTTCGTCGTGTGCGATCCCAGTGCCTTCATCTCGATTGGCAGACCATGACAATCCCAGCCGGGTCGATATGTCACTCGTCGGCCTTGCTGCACTTTAACACGCACAATCATATCTTTAAGAATTTTGTTCATGGCATGGCCGACATGAAGCTCGCCATTGGCGTATGGGGGGCCATCATGGAGGGTGAATGGCTTCTCCTCAGGTCGATTCTGTGCTTGCCATGCGTATAAATCGTCGGTACATTGCTTGAGATAATTTGGTTCAAGCTTGGAGGTCGGTCGAGCACTGCGAGACCGGCTATATTAGCTCCCCCACGTTCCAATTTTGGAGGCTCTGCGAAGGGGAAGACATACGGAAATCTCGACCGAGGCAATCTCAAGGACGACTTCCAGGATTGGAGCATGGTTGATCAAGAACCATTTCGCACTTTAATTAGGATGCTTTTCGGTGTTCGGGTTAACACGGCTGAGCAATGGAGATTTTTTGGCGCTACTGGGCTGTTCAAGCGGTCGTTCAATTGAAGCTCCCGCTATCCAATCGCTTACAGGAGCTGCAAGGCTGACGCTGGGGCCCAATTCCAGACCTGCCCAAGAGATGGAAGTTCTATGACTTTTAGCGTGTCGCGACGCGATTTATAGTGGACAGGAGGTACTCATTACATCACTGAAGCGACGCCATGTCCAGCGCCGTTCACGCTACTCACATTTACTTCACTTCACACTTTCACATATAGCGTCAAATATCCGATGGCTCCGGTCCGGCGATATCTGAGGATATCTAAGTACTCGGTTCTTGAATGCCGGATTTATTTAGATAACCCTGCATTAGCCCAGTCATGGCTTCTGAATCCTCGAGATCCAATATTACCCAAGGTCATCGAAGCAATCCGTCCTTTGGTGCTTCCGAAGCTTCGCGAAGAGAAGGAAAGGATAAGAAAGAAGAGCAAGAAGAAGAGCATCAAAGACGTCATAGTATCAGGTACGTGTGTTGATATCTATTTTTGTCTCTATCAGTAGCTGATCTCACTTAGACGAGTTTGAGGTCTCCATATTCTTGACAGAGACGAGCACGAGACATTCTCTCCTTTACAAGACCAAACATTTCAGGGACAAGCTACCACCGAAACTCGAGTCCAACTCCTCTAAACTCATCGGTGAGACAGATAGTGTTCCCGTGGATGTTGAGGATGACTACCGTGCGCCTGTCTTACAAGAAGACGACGATGATGAGGTGAGACTCGCCGATATTCCTGTCGCCGAAACAACAACACGGCGGAGTAAGCGCCAAAGAGGAATACAGGGTCCGGATCAAGATGGCAACGATGAGGCATTTGAAGATGATGAAACAGCCTCGGCCATCGAAATCGACTCTGATACGGAGGCACCCCCACACAAGAGGCAGAGGGCCCGGACGAACGACGGCCTTGACGGAAACGAAGACAAGAAGAAGCTAGCTATGGACGTCTCATATGAGGGATTTGCAATATACGGACAGGTGCTGTGCCTCGTGGTCAAGAAAAGAGTAAACACTGCAGCTAGCAGTGGTGGGGGTGTAAGAGCGCGGCCAGAAGGCCAGGCCACGATGGAGAATTGGATTTCTTCTACGCAAGTGCCTGTTGGGGAGGACATTCCATAACCGGGACCAAAGGAGCAACAAAGTAATCAAAGAGCCTCCTATGTTTGCTAATCTTGCACAAGTCTTTTCATTGCTTAGGATTGAGGACTTGAATCTTCTTGTTTCTCTGGCTGGCCTGAATGGCATGACAATTTGATGTTACTATGTCGGTCGACGAGGGTTGACCCGAATACCAGGGTTTGACAGACGGGAACTGCGGATACGGCCGTCGGGTTCCTGTGGGTGTTCGGGCTGGCTGCGGGCGGCGGGAGGAGACAGGCTACCAGCGACTTTACTGCGCACTCAATGCCTGTAATATATCATTTGCTGATCACAGTCTACTGCCCCAGCTTGTCACGTCAGTCAAGTCATCAGTCTAGTCTGGCGAAGTGCGATTTACTCCAAGGTATGGATGATCAATCACATAGGTAATGGCTTGGATATTGAATTAGGCGAGAATAGCATCATTGTTACAGCCCACTTCGACCGGGCCGTTCAGACACCACCGTTGACCACCGGCCTGAATGTTTCTTGGCGTCGGTCCCGCATGGGTCCTGTCTCCAGCTTGGCACAGCGACGATGATCTGGAGTTGACAAACAGACGAACACCAAGCCCCTACCATGGGCCCCATTATGAAGCTGGGTCGGTGTTCTGCATAGTTGCAGCCGTAAACCTGGAGCAGCACAGTGTGGATGAGGAATATCGGGTCTTGGCCAGTTGCATGTCTCAGAGTGATATGACAAGAGGAAATCTATAAGCCCGACGTCCGGAGGAGATACTCCCAAGAGTCCCATGGAGGAGTTTCGTGTATATCCCGCACTTGATCCTCTTATTTGTGTATCATCAGACTGACCCTGGTACCATTGGGTGGCATAATGGGTCTCAAGAGCGAGAATGAGGCCTTTTTGATATGGAATCCCAGTTCCGAAACTATTCGGTAGATCCTCGATGATAGGTGTACGTACGAGTGTCACATTTTTTGAGGTTATAATGGGCGTGAAAGCGAAATTCCATCTGTAAGTCCATTGTCAAGCAGGTCTGGAAAAGCCGGATGGATGCGGACCATTACATTGCCGGCATGCGGCGTTGTGACCCTACCGGTTGGTCACAAATGAGTATCCGAGCTAGCCAAGTTATTATAAATATATTTCATAGTGTCGAGATATGAGCTCTGGGCGGAGTGTCAATCGGTTGTCATGGTTTGTTGTGAATGTCTCAGATGTTCCGGTGAGGCTTGATTAGAAATTGAATTGTATTTGACGCCCTTTATCCATGTCAGCCTTTCACCCTTCACTATATGCGTCTGGCTGAAGTTGGCCATGTCGAGCGAGACTCGGGAGCTTCGATATGAGCCCGGCACTTTGTAAGAAAGATGATCGATATCTCCACTTAGAGATGCCCAATATAGGGGCGGAAACTTTCGTTGTGGTTTGAGGTTTGGACTACGTTAGTCTACCCAGCATGTCGTAATCGGCACTTGCCAAGTGAGAGGCTGTGTACATAAAATCACGAAATGTTCAGTAAAGGAATTGAGGTGTACAGAATATGATTTGTGATAAATTGATCCAGGCTGAGCTGATAAAACAGCCGTTAAGGGGAGTCGTTTGTGTAATTGATGAATGTCGCGGATACGGATACGTTGCCTTGGGGTGGTTGTGTTTGCCTTACGCGTCTCAATGGCTTGGATTATATCGTAAATATGACAGCCTGATATAAACGAGCTCTCGAGACGACTCGGGGCCGGACGATTCGCCGACTACAAGACACGGCAGCATCGGAATTTGGGTCACAAGATGTTCAATCCTCATCATCATTCATCATTGTCATGTTCTTGACCCCCTGGTACCTTGTGCCTGTGCCTTGTGCCTGTCTGTGCCTTGTGCCTGGGATGGAGGGGGGGTTCGGTGATGAGGTTGGTGGTTTTAGCACAAAGTTGCGGTATGAACCGGCACCAGCACAGCAATTTCTCCATTTGAGTTTTGCGAGTGAGCGCATATCTGTTTCTGAACAGAGGATGACTGTACCAAAGTCTAGGTTGGCGTCTCAGGAAGACAATGAAGGCGGATGGATGACATGCCTCGCAGCAACTAAACAGTAGCATCGAGTAACCCCGCAACCACAAACACAGAAATAGCAAGGGTCATGGAGAATACTCAAAGTCAATTCGATGAAACACATAAACTCGGTGAGTAGGCAGCTAGCCGTTTGGTCTCATGACGGGGTATACTTTGGTACAAGTGGTGTTTGTACTTCTGGGCTTGGGGAGACCATGAGGCCATTCTCTTTTATGATGACATGGATATTGCAGTTAGTTTGCTAATTCCTTGCATTCGGTATCCATGCATGTCTGTATGTACATGCAGATGCATGCATGCATGTTTGTTCTGTTCTTGGCTTGTAGACACGCCTCCACCATTGCAACTTCACTGCCTACCTCCGGTACAGCGGCACGATATGTACGCAATTCTTCATGGCATAAACATCAGCAGTGAGTGAGAGTGAGATTGTGATTATCAACTTCCATACCAGCGTACGTGGGCCCTTTCAAGCCCCTCTCCCTTCCGGCCTATTACCTCTCAGCCGGAACTGATACACACGCTGTCGTGGCATCACTGAAAGATGCTTACAGACATGCTCGTGCATGCTGATACTGGGCCCTCGCTATCGTTGTATCGCTTCCATTTCCCCATATGGAGATCTGCTGCTTAGGCCATGCATTCGAAACATCATCTTTCGATTCCTGGGATTTGCACGTCTCAGCCTTGAACAAGACATTCCCATGGCTGTGGCAGGCATCACACCTACTCTGACTGCTGTGCCACTGTTAGCTTCTGGTTTATGGTTCCCAAAACATGGTATGGTAGACACACCATAATAGTTTCACCATCCTCATGTCCTGCTGTGCCCTGCCTGTTCTGCTCGCTATGACTGTTATTGATGCTGTGAGCTTCCCCTCATCCGCCCCCACGATAACTCCATCCGTATGCCCATGACAGCTAGTCACGCTCAACGATGACTCTGGCTGCCGACCATTCGCTACCAGGATCTGACTGAGTTATGAGCCAATGATGATCCCAACTCCGATCTTCCCCTCTACAGAACCGTTGCAGATTTTACCGTTGGGGCCGCACCCGTTCCAAGATATGCTCACACTAGTTGAACTTACGGCTCACTGCAGGACCTACCTAATGCTGGTCCAGTGGAGGATTCGACAACTCAGCAGAGGACATGCATACTTGGCCGGGTTTTTGCTTGCGAATATTGTCCCGTGACTCTCTTGTGCAGGTTTTAGACCAATGATCCATCCTTTAGGTTCGTTGATGGCCATTGTTAGTGGCCGCCCGATCACCACCAACCATATCAACGAACGACACGTCTTGCATTGATCTCGATCTTCATCTTTGCATAGTTGACCGCTTCTTCGACTAACCCATATTATCCGTAATAAACAACACTACACTGCACTGCACTACACTATACGAAGGTATAGTTCGACCAGGCCGTGGAGCATGACGCCGACTCGAGTAAATCCGCATATAGGGTAGAGCTTGGTGTTTCAAAGCTATGCATACGCCTTACTGTATCACCTGCTAAACAAAGGCCAAGAACATTAATCAGTCGAGTTGACTGTGATTAGATACAGTAGTTTGACACTAGCTCATCGCAGCCTTGTTATCGTCAGTCATCATATGTTGATGTTCATCAGATAGACCAGGTTATGACATGGATGTGCTCTCGTCTTACACCAACAACCCCACGATCTGCAACACGTCAAGTTACATCCGCTCTGTAGACATCCTGTCATTTCTCCGCCAAAATAAGCAGGCGCATCTCTCACCAATTCCCGTATCTATCTCCGAGCTCCTCAAATGTCCCTAAGAATGCATACAACAATAGCATGTTGTAGGCCCTCAAACCTGAACACCGGACAAGATGTCGCAGGTTGTTGATCGACAGCATATCTAGGACCCGCAGCGGGCCGATCTGATACAGAGTCGCTAGCATACATACCCTGTCTCTCGAAGTCGAAGCTCCCTGCAATCTATCATCCATCGCAAGGCGCACGTCTGAGTTAAAGCCAAGGACGATCAGGTGTACGTGCTCTGGATGCTCAACCAACAGACATACCCTGACGCCTGATAACTTCCATAGCCAGATGTCGATCATGATATGATGATCTAACAATACGCCCCCGTAACATCATGAACTTGAGTTGTTCATGTTCGTAACCAACAGAGAACTGGAGAACTATAAGCCCATCATGCGAGCTGACGTCTGCAGAGCGGTATTTTGAACAATGCAACTGCAAAGCTTCACAACAGTGCCTAGAGTTGCTCAATGGATGTAACGATTAACACCGAGCTCTGCGCCTCTTCGGTATCCGCATGGTGTATCCCTCCTTCAGGTTGACATGAAGGGTCCTTGCGATAAAGCACGTTGCCTAAAGCGATAGGGCCGCAGGTAGAGCGGCCATGCCACCCCTAGAGGCCAAGACATGTAGGCGTCACCACTCACGGAAAGCACTGCGAACCGAGTTCTGAAGCCATGGTTCCTTCGCATATTGGCCGTAGCCGTCTTGAATTCACCCCAACCCCATTGCCTGGTGCGGTTGTACTTTGGATATGCATACACATGCACGCCGAGAGGGAATGCCTTGATCGGAGAGAGCACACCGTTACTAACGTGGAGATAGCTGCATGTTTGATGAGCAACTCGTGTTGACATGCAGCTCATGGCCCCATTACAAGGGACCGTGCCCGCTGATAACCTTGCGAATCATCACCACGTGCAGTTACGGAGGCTGCTTCTGGGTGGGAACTCATAACAACCTGCAGGATATAGGTGAGCCAAGAGATGATAGTAACCGAGGTATCGCGACACCCAGAGGGAATATCACGCCCACATCACTGCACCTGGATAAGAAGCGCGTATAAGTCACAAGTCGAGGCAGGTTATCCGTATCGATATCGAGGTTGATAGAGAAGGGTAACGAATTCCGACGGAAACTTGTTTCGCTCAGCACCATGTTTCATAGCGTGGGCGGAAAAACTTGGGTGTCTCAAAATCCAACCCCCCAATTTGAGGGTCGGGTCGGGTCAGGACAGGTCAGGACAGTAGCGACGAGAATAATCGGTAATATTGGGCAAACAAAGAGTGACAAAAGAGTCCCGTCACTTTGGGCGAATTGGGGTTACATCGCTGGATCGATGGACGCTGCTCTCCTCTCAGGGACTCAATTAAAGGCGCCACCTACAAGTGTTTGTTCCAATCAAGCAACGTGATGGTCATTCTCACCGCCCACTCAGCAGTCGTCGCTGTGCCAAATGTAGCCAAAAATATCAGAGTCAACCTCGCATCATTTCCCCAGTACAGGGGGTCGGACATTAGCAGTCCGCTCGCGAATAGGTAATTGATGTGCTGTTCAATAGTGATCGCTTACCCTTGTGCGGCTGGCTCTGAGATAAAGGTCGAGACCAGATCCAGTGGAGGCTGAACTATTGAGGGCGTGCCGTCGCGCGGTGCAGGGAGGCTATCTCTCCTTAGGTGGCATTATCTCAGGGAGGGCAAGCTGAGCAGCCTCAATGTCAATTGATTCTGGGCTGAGAATCCTATGCAAGTGTCAACATGTCTCGGAGCAATGAACACGTTGAAACTCTTCAGCGATCGATCAAGACACAGACCAGATGTTCTGCCCAAGAATGAATTTCCCCATCCGTGCACCTTGCAATATCGCAGTTCGGAATGTGGGAAAGGGGCTCACACGTATGAAGCTGACGACATGAGCCTGAGACAAGGACAAGACAGGGACTCTAGGTACAGGACATTGCTGTATCCGTTTGTATGTCCGTCAGAATGATGGACACGAACAGGGATCGTCAGGGGACGCCACACAACAGCAGCCATCGTCATACGTATCCCCTGACTTCCACGTGGAGAGGGTGCGTGCCCCTGGGTCCTGTGGCTTGACAGCCCTGCCTCTACCTAAAGCTGAACAAGAGCCTTGTGGGTTGTCCTGTCCTGTCTAGGCTGTGATGGTAACGCTGCAGGTGGTGTGGCCCATTTGGTCGCTGTGGCTGGCTGCTGAACTTGAAGAACCAATTGTCTTCTCAAGGGATGTGGCTTTGACCTCGTCCCAAGGGCCCTTTGTCTATGGGAACGAGGATATCGTCAGCTCTAGCGTTTGCGTGTTCCTGACCTGACCTGTCGTAAACTCGTCTTGTGCCGGCAGTGCTATAGACTGAGACATTGCACGGAGTAGCTGAGAGTTTATTAGCTTAGCAGGTCGGTCAACTTTATTGAAGCCAACTAACAGCATCGAAATGTCACTGACATGATCGCCGACTTTTAGTCAAAAGTCGGGAGACTCTTCCGACATGGAGGGTCCCGACGGCGGTCGGTCGGTCGGTCGGCGACTTGCAACGAATGAATGAAAGCAAAGGAAGTTTTTAAACTGACTAGAACCCAAGATATTGGGCTTGGCTTCGTTACGCTAGACGGAGATGGGCCAGTAAATCGGCGAGAAGCTACGGTACTTGTTCTCGAAGTCATGCCGTCGGCACTATTTTCAAGACGAGAGGACAGAGTTCTCACAAAAACCAGTTTTCCAACTCGTGGTTACCCGGCTGAGGCGTCAAGTACGGTTCCGCCAAGCCTCCTAAAGTCCGACCGCCTGGATGAGTTCAACGGTCTGTGGACAAGAGGCTGGCTGGGCAAAGACATGAAGCCCCTAAGCCTCATCTGGAGCCGAGGCACGGCGTCTCCGTGATGTCTATGTGCAGCATGATCAGGCTTGACTGTGAGTGGTCCGAGAAACCCCAAACACGCTTGAGACGGGTTACGGTGATCTCTGTTCCTTGTCAGAAATACGACGGTGTCAATTGGTCTGAGAGGAGCGGCCGCTTTCTCATCTCGGCAAAGCAAAAGGTAACGGCAACCTAAAGGGGTAGAGTACGTTACCAGCACGGCGGAACGGACATTATGTCGGTACGTATACTATTTACTGTACCTTATGCCAAAGTCCGGAGAAAACTGCCGAGAAAGGCAGAATACTCGCCAGCGCTGATGGTTTCGCGTCAGATGACTCCAACGTACCAATGATGTTGGAGATACTAAATACTCAGGGTAGCATTAGAGGAATCACTCATGATTGATCGCTGCAGGCATTTCTTGCAACAGGTCTAGCCAGTAAGATTATAGACTGATCAAAGATATCAGATACGGTGAAACCTATCAATTCAACAGCCGAGTCCCGAAAGTGACTGGATCGTCCTTGATCTGTAAGCAGAACAACAAAGAGTCGATCACCTGCCACTCTTTAAGCCATGATCTTCATTGTCGGGTCAGAGGGTTCTGACATGAAACGGACAACAGGGCGGAATCGATGCCAGTGAAGATCACATTTTCAGCAACACGGTTCCGCTCAGGAATCAAACGCAATGGCGGTATCCATGATTGCCATCCAATTTGCCACCATTCCCACTTTCTAGATACAATGCCCCCGAGGAAGTCGGTGAAGCAGATTTCAATCAGAAACCCGGCGGTCTGGAACTGACACGCACGGGGTCTTGGGTCTCATCTCAATAATAACCCCAGATTAAAAAGAAAATATGGAGAGGAATAGTCTGAAGAAGAAAGGAAAGAAAAATCTTACTGCTAGTGTGACACACTGACCCCTGGTTTCCAAATAGCTGATACAGTGGACGGAGATCACAACCTCAAGGAGGACGATATCGGCACAAGTTGGGATGAAACTAGGCGTACTGTACCCAGCCTCGTCATCAATCATCAAAGAAAGGCCTCCAAGGCTCACTGCACAACTGCCCTAATAGCCGTTGGACCGTCTCTGTTTACCGCTAGTGCTGAGTTTGCCACCACCCGTTCTTTTAGTCAGGGGCACAAAACAGTCCGGACGGCAAATTATTTCATTAATTGAATTATGTACGAGGAAGGGGCTTGCATCTGGTCCTTGTTTCTGATTACCTATTATTGAGGCTGAATTGAACTGTCTGGTGGAGATAATCATTGTTCGAAGGGATGAATAGTTCAGACATCGCCAATGCAGGGTCCAGGGATGTAATCTCCCAACAGAAGTACGACATAGGAGAAGGGGTATGTTGGTTTGTACAGTCAGCAAGGCTGCCGTCAATTGAGTGCACGTGCACAATAGTTTGCCAGCTGGAAATTTATTGATGGCAAAAATAAATAAAAATTACAGGGGCATTGCCTGGCGCCTCAGAACAAAGATTGGCTTGCATGCACGCACACCCCTTCCTTTCAGCGTGGACCAAATGGAAATGGATACTCAAACCTCATGTACCGACCGTTGCTCGGTACAGTCTCAGTGGGTATGAATAATATCGTCCACTCCTTTTGAAGGAGTAGACGCTCAAGCCCTGGGTTGGGCCGTGTAGATGCCCAAACCTGCTCACTGACGGGATGTCGTGCATGATGTTTCTGATGATTGTTGTCCGTGTAAGTCCGTTGCATCATAGACAACTCACACAAAGACCCGGCATATGGATCAGAAACGATGGATATCATGCAAGCTTGTCACCTTTTCTGCCCCAGCGTATTCATACGTGAGCGTATAATCGGCCAGCACATTCAAAGGCAGCGGGTGCAAGTGCCCGCGTTGGCTTAGCTATAGCGGTAGTTTATAGGATTATTAGCCTCTAGTCTACGCAGTGCAGCAACTTAATAAAAAAATAAAAAAATAAGGTGAACCAAATTGGCGGTAAGCTAAGAGCTAATGTGACATCTCCGAAAACACCATTTTCAGCCAAGCCACAGACGGACGGGAACCTAGGAGACACACGTAGCATTGCTCCGTTTATTTCATTCAAGTCCGAGCTTGGCTCTAGAATCAAATCCCGACCTTGGAAATTTCCAAAGAATATTCTACGAGATGGACCGGGCTCTTGTCGGTGTGAGGTGAGGTGATCCAGAATGTCCTCTCGGTAATCGAAGGTCATCCATGCTCTGACGGTGTTGGCCCTGACGCCTCAGTCGGCAAACGATAACGCCAACCATGGCATTTCTTTCTTCTTTCGTGGCATCCATGGTCAAGGCGTGGCACCTCATTCCACGTCCACATCCACATCCACAGCCATGGAAGCCATGGAACGTCCATAGAACAATTCTAATCAAACCCACATACAAAGTGACAGTCCACAGCAAGTAGAGAAAATAAGGCCTTGACCATCTGTTCGGAAGTTTCGGAGCTATTAGACTTACACGGACCATTCATGAATCGTTTGGTTCTCAGGTTTTCTTCTTCCAACCCGAAACCCACTCTCAACTAACAAACACGCGTTCACCAGGCTCATGGAATTGCGGCATGTGCTGTGCAGCAGACGTAGGACCCCTATGACTTCATTACGATGATCTTTGACCGCACTCAGCGTGATATCGCGCCCCAAGCGCTCGCTTCGAACGCACAGTCACAATCGCGGTGAGATGAGGTCTTTTTGATTAGGTCTACGGACCACAGGAGTGGGATTAATAATAATTAAAAGCGAGCACGACAAAGAAAGCGAAGCGAGATCTGCTACATACATAAAATAATGGGGTCAACCGATGGATGGATGGTCAGAGTGGAGGTTTCATTTCACCTTAAGAGCATGCATGCCTTGAATACGAATAAGCAGTCCTTTCTGGCCCCCCTCTCTCCTGTGGGGGTTACAAACAACGTTGACCGTACACCGTTAAATGCTGAGCCTCCGTGCCAAGACCAATGAGAAAATGAGAAAAAAAAGAGACATCCAATGCTTGCATGTGTTTGCGAGTTGTTCTTGGGGAGCAAGAATAGATCGGATCTTCGTGTAGGGTGTCAGAATAAACCTAGCAAAAGGCATCTTAAACCTATGCCGAGTTACCTAAGTCTTTTCATCATTTACCTGTATTGGATCAAGGTCCTGAGTTTCTTTACTCCTCTTGGTTGTATACCGCAACGTTGCCGGCACAGTCGGGATTAAGGTCAGAATTGGACAACAACATCGTCACAAGGCTAAGAGTGTGAGTCATCCAAGACCCCCAGATGTAGGCAGGTATCAATCTACTGGGGTTACAGAAGTGCATGATGGGATTGGGGAAACACAGTTGGCAGGCAGGGATACAGATCCAGAGCCTGGGTTGGGCAGTGTCACCTGCGAACCACTCAACATCAAACCCCGGTGTATGTATCGAATACATTGCCGTGTAATGTTTTTGAAGAGGTTGTGTAAGTGACCGTGAATGTAGGGCTGCAGAATGTATCCGTACCGAAAGAACAGAAGGGAAGCAGAGAAAAGAAAGAGGCGGCGGCACAGCAATACCACGAGACACTGATGCATTCGATATGCCCCCGGCGAAATAGATCTGTAAGAATAACCCCATGCTTTGTAAATGGCTTACACGGCTTAGCGGTACATCGTACTATTTTGGTCTTCTCCGTCAGTCCAAGGAACCTCGTAAAACCACAACATCGCCGTCTCACTAAGCACCATGACACGGGAAAAAACGTGTCGTAGCCAGGCACAGGCACGCAGATTACGGTAGTCCTCATTTACACTTTTGGCCTTCTCAACTGTCGGGAGAGCAAACGTCAAAGCGAAGGTTTTTTTATTCTCGCTCTTCACCATCGCTTAGAAGGGCACTGGAATGCTCGGTACGCTTCTACCGAAGGCGGCCCGCATCCTGAGCCCGCCAGACCAATGCTACACCTCTATTCTCTCTTTTTAAAGTTTTCTACGACACGGAATTGATAGGTGAAGTGCGTTAGAGGCTCGCCAGCCGTGGTGCCCAGGCTTGCGGAGAGTTCTGGGCCGCGAAACCGGTGCGATATGCCGAATACCAGTAGAAGCAGGGAGTAACCTGAAACGAATACGTTTATTTTCAACGACGGCGAACGCATCACTAGACTAGTCCACGCCGTAATAGTCAGATAATCAGGTGGCATTTCCGATATGGAAAAGAGATTACCCTCCATTGCTTGCTTGGCCATAGAGAGAAACATGCCAGCTTGGACAGACAAACACGTGTTGTTACACGCCAGTGTTAGGTTGTATTGCGGTATGGTTGGTATGGTATCGTGTTATCGATCTGAGACCTTTTGGCACCAACAACCGAGACAGATGATCGGTCAGTGTAAGTTAAGTTGCGTTAGAGGTAAAAATTCGTATGACACCAACGTAACTATGGATATCCCCCCGCAATCGAAATAATTATTCCTTGAGGGTCTGGACTGCATCTATCAGACCGACAGCAGCATGAAGGCCCAAGTACGGAGTATTAATGCAGCTCCCAATTTTAGTTCGCTAGTTGATGTATATCGGTCAGCCAATATCATATCCACATACCAAAGTTGCTTCTTTTCAGCGGTCAAGATCTCGCCTGCCGACATGCCTGCATAGTACTCAGCCCTAATCAATGTTGTTGAGAATAAGCCAGTAAGCTGACGATGGAAATTCGCAAATTGGTTGACCCATTTGTGTGTGACTGTGACATGAACCAAGCGGTGACAGAAAACCGCCGCCCCCTGGTCTCAGCTTTTCCAGGCAGGGCGTTTGGTTTGGTGAGATTTGTGTCTATTTTTTTTTTTTTTTTTTAACCAACGCTTCATCTCAACTCACATGTGAACGGGGGCATGACAGTCAAGGTTCAGGCTCATGGACCACCGAAATTAGACGTCATTCAGCGAGCATCGAACATCCTGGGCAGCATATCCACCTGAGAGCGAGTCTAGGCGAGGAGGGCTAGAGCGTAATCTCAATCTTGTACAATTGGCCAGGGTGAAATTCTTCCAAAGCTTCCATGCGACGTTCTATACCAGGGTTTGCTGTGGAACCCCCCAACAAAGAACCAGTCTTTCTCCAGCTTCGCCTGTTTCACACTGCTTGGCTGACGAGGATCGCAGGCCGTCTAAGCCGTTCTGCCAGCCAAGATGGGCGTCGACCACTGTATCTTCGTCGAATTGCCTGTTTTGTCGAAAAAAATAGCGCTACCAAGGTGATGGCTGCCACGGAGAAGCAAAATCAAACTGCTCGGTAGCCGGACTCATTGGAATGAATCAGTACAGACTTTACTGGCTGGTCTGGGCTTGATCTTCGCTGTAGATTTTTTTTTGTTTTGACAACGACGGGTTTCGTTTTCCTGAGTTGCTCTCCTTGGAGAACTGATCTAGAGTTTTGGTGCGCCTCCACGGCGGAAGCCGGTTCCTAAGATTTACACTGGCGGGTTGATAGCGCTGGACCAAAGTATACGCCGGCTCATGATACTCGTGGCCTTTGGACGCATCAATTGGATAACCAGTACCATTACCAGGACATACCAGCAACAGTCAGCTTTGAGTTGACTGCATCGAACACTACACTACGGGCTGCTGGCTGTGCTACATTGGCAGCCTGCTAGGCAGCCCAGCTGATCTCTCGATATCCAATAGAAGGCTGATAATGCGCCGTAGGAAGCAAGGAATCGTCATAATGGGCATCTACAAAGTGCCCGCGTTATTGCTTTTTTGGGGTCGACCGGCATTCAAAAGTCCAATGGGCGTGTCGTACAAGCAGAAGCAGATGATTGAGGGCGTCGTATTGGTAGAGACAGACCATCTTAGGCTGGGCAGTGAGAGTAAACTGCTGTGCTGTACGAGCTAACTGATGCACATTTGCATCTGCAGCATCGGTGAGGACAAACACATAGAGACTGAAAATGTGGCCGAGCACATTGCATTTGTGCTACTGCATGCACAGGGTTCAGGATGGATATCGAGAGACAGGACAGCATGTAATTAATTGTGAGTTGCAATATTAATTAATTAATTATTGAATGAAATGGTGGATTTTACTGAATTACTGGGCGCTTTGTTGTGCGACAGGGGCAGATTACTGATGACTTGGCTTGACTGCTAACGTAGAAAGGGACTCCATGTCTGGTTGTTCTACTCCGTATTGTGCCATCGGCCGTTTGCTTGTTTCAATTTCCGTTATTTCTATTTTTTGTCACTGTCCGTTCGTTTTTAGCAAGAAGCTTGCCAATGGAAAGGAGACAATATAGGAGGTGTATCGTATTCTCTTACACCGCACCAGAATAGCTGGATAGGAAACCCCAATGCTCGGCTGTCAATTGACTGCCCGCTTGCTTCAGGTGGTGTCCGGCGGGCTCTGGTACCTAGAGCCAAAGTACCTCAACTGACGTATCTACCTCGTACGAGAGAGCCTTAGCTCCGTCCTGACATCCATTTCACATTTCAGCGTGGCATGGCCCACGGCATGGCATGGGTATAGGGGGTGTGTGTCCTGGAGCGGGTCCTCATCATCTCCTGGAGGGCTGAGGGCGTGCAGGCACACCCCCCCTAATCCTCTTCTCTGGCCCCCCTGTCTCTGTCTCCAAGTGGTGCCCTGTGTCTTGCGCCCTGGCTGCCCTGGCTGGGCTGCTTCACCTCAGATTACCTTTTGGCTAGGAGCTTGAGCTGGGCTGGAGGCACAAACCAAACACCAGAGTGCCCTGGCCAGGAATATTAAAAGGGCAGCGACCTCCCTCTTCCCCACGACCGATCATTCACATCATCGACTCAATAAGAATCTATTCAGGCATTCTCTCTTGGCCTCTACTAGCTCACTTAGATCAAATCAACTTACAAACACTCGAGCACTTACACTACTTACTACTACTACAACAACTACTACTACCACTTGATCAATACACTCGGATCAACTCAACCACCAAACACCACCTACACCATCTTGAACTGAGCTATCTATACTCGGTTCTCAAAATACATCAATCACATCAACTCGAAGCTATATCTTCAACTTCCATCAACATGCCTGCTCAACGACCTTCGCAGCTTCCTCCCTGCCCCGGGCCCCCCCCCAACCGACCTCTGCCTGCTCTTCCCAAGCGAGGTTAAAGCATATCGACAGCATCGACAGTTTACCAGCATCTGTCTTGGGTTTCAGCCTCTTTCTCCGGGATCACGCAACCGCCACTACATGACACCAACAGGCAGGCTCTTGGCTTCAGCTCTTCTCGTCCTCGGTTACACAATGGCAAAGGACAAGGTTCGCCCGGCTCTTGCGACCTCCCGCGCCGCATATGCACATGCGAACTACGACTGAACCCCTACATGCACATAATCTATCATAACCACTCTGGGATTTGGTATGCAATGCAAGCCGCCTGCACGCAAAAATACTACCGCCTTTCGACTGGTTCATCCGTCGAATCAAACAACCTGATTTCACCGGATCTTCCTGGCCACATTTGCCCAGGCATTTCGCGACCCGGTCTATTCACCAACATCGTCCCTTATGGCTGGACCGACCGGACTCTTCAACTTCACTTCTTTGCGTGCGCCATTCACTAAGCGCATCACCGTTACAATACCCTTTATTACACTATCTAATAACCTTTTTACTACCACCCTTTCTCTACTTCGTTCATCACTATTTGGGAGGAATTTGTTCCACAGTCTTTCAAGGGAACTGTATCAATAGACAGGCATTATCACGGCGTCTCACAACATACACCGCATTGTTCCACTATCTTTGGCATTGCGCGCATGTGGGCTTATTGTTTTTATGATGAACACGTTGGTTGGGAACATAGATATCATTTGGGATGGGGGTTGGCTATTTACACCCGATTATCCTCAGGAGCAAATGGGATTACCTTATGTTTATGTCCACTGATCACTCAGTGTTGACGGAAATGGAACGAGATACCAGGATACTTTTTACGCGAACTCAATCAAACTTGAAATTGCCCCTAAACAAACAAGATCCAAAAGAGTGACCTTTGTCTCGCAACGATGACTCGAAATGCCTTGCCTTCTTTTTTCATTTTCCATTTTTCATTTTTCTCTTACTTCCCGTGTCTCTCCTTTTGCGAATCTCCGGAGCCAGGAATTGCTTGGCAGACGGGTCACTCCAGGGCCTGATTGCCTAAAAAGCGAAATGTCAATTGCGTTGCTCAAATCACCGTGACCCCCTGTCTCGATAGCGCCTCGTGATCTTGAGTATCCTTGCCCAGTACGTAGCTCCCTTGCATCGTACAATCTTTGTCATTGTTCATAAACTTGTGCCTAAGCTGGGTTTGGCTCCTGGGCATTGCCAGGCCCAGGCACAGGCACAGAAACAGCAGTTCGCTTGCCCTACATAGCAATCCTCACCATTTGATGCCTACGCCGCGCTTCTGCAGCGTCGATCCGAACAGCTGACGCTCGCCTCAACGACAACTGAAACTTACAGGGCCCCTTTACCAGGGGAGCCTGACCGCTTGCGCAATACATTACTGCGGCTGCCCTGAAATGTCTAACGATAGTAGTGATAATTGCCTTGTACTATCATGTCTTGCCCGTCTTCAACTGCGGCCGGACATGCCGTGGCTTACAAGGTAAGAAACCCGGCGCTGATCGTCTCCTTTTCCCCAAGTTGGAGATGTCACCGGGGGGAGGGGCAGACAAAGACGAGATTCATCAAATCGTCATCTTTTAGAGAAAAAAACTCGTTCGCTTCGCTTTAGTTCCCCTCGAGGTGTGATCTGATCTCCCCCTAAAAGAGCCACCTAACGTTAGTACAAGGTACGGCACATTGTAACTCTTGGTGCGGAATGGCATCGGAATTACTCCAATGGCAATCCAGGGAACATTAGTGGTTTTTCTTTGTCTTTTATGTCCGGCCCTGAGCCGGCGCGACGCCAGCGGGAGCCTCTCAGCCTTCACAACCGCAATTGGTTTGTTGGCCGACCCTATTCAAGTTGGTTGTCATCGAGTCCTGGTTCTAAGCAAAGAGTGAGACGGGCTGATAGTTAGTTGGGTTCCAGGTCCAAGGTCAAGAGCCAGCCAACAGGTTGGGATGATTCATGATTGGTACCAGCTGAAGGTGAAGAAATCCAAGTTCATGGTATTGGAGTTTTTGGCTTGCAGTAGTTTGCTTGCTTCAATTGTTTGCCTCTGCCACTCTAGGCTCTCACAGTGATAATCATGAAAAAGACGATCGTGCACATTGAAAAAAATGATGAAACAGGCGGTCACGCCCATCAAGACTATGAGGCTGCTTATCTTTGACATATTTGGATCGTCTAATTGCCATGTGGCGAACATGGCCAAATCTTTTGCTCCATCACCCTCGTCATGTTCCTGTGCCTGTCTCAAAGATTGACGATCGCTGTCAATGTCCGTTCTGTTACCGCTTCAGGGGCACGGGTGAAGATTACCGACAAAGGCCTGATTGTCCGTCGAAATAAGGAGCTGGGCGAAGATCACTCGTTGCCATCGGCCCAATTACGCAATGGATGAATGGCACAAGCTAGTTGCAGTGAGCAGTGATTAGTGGTGCCTCAATACCTGGAGTTTAGGCTTTGTGGCATCGTACCCTTCCGCTCTGCTCTGGCGGTTGGTGTAAGTTTGTTGGTGAGACGTTCCCATCGATGTGGCTCATGTCGACCACTAGTATTTGAGAGCAGCTGTTGAAACACCAACGTACATACCGTAATCATTCAGCTCTTGTCCATCTTGTCTATCTCCGAAACTTTGGGTTCTTGATTGATATTCGTTCAGCAAACAGCGAAACAACGCTATGAGGTTGGTATGCAGATCAGACTTTCAAGTCAAAGTATGTCTCCCGGTTAGGAATATGATATGTCTCCGAAGTGGGTATTAGTGGCTTCAGGGACTCAGGACGGGAGAGTCAGTCACTTGCGACAAGGCAAAGCCGTCTCCATGACATGAAAAGCCAATGGTCATGATATACCAGATCAGGACAAGTACTTCGGGCTCGAACTTGGCCGACAGGACGGGAGGCTGTATCATGTTAAAGCCCGATCCGACGGTGTGGAGGCCAGACAAAATCACTATACAGATAGCCAAATTGAGCTTCTGAGAGAATTTAGAGTTCTGTCATAGTAAAATTAACCTTCACGATGCAGTATTTTGTCACTTATGGACGAATTATGGAGCGATACTGGGCGCGAAAATCAATCACGTGGCTACGCGCTGTCACTCCTAGCGGGCGGGGCATTCTGTTAGGCGCTGCTAGGCTCGTCGAATAGAGACAAGAACAACCACGAGGCTGGCGTTTGTGAGGCCTTGCAGAGTTCCCCGGCCTCCGAGGATCAACTAAGTCTTACTTGGTGATATTGGCGTATCGCCACGAGATCTATCACAAAACTCTATACCGTCTGCCCGCCTCAGACTACCGCGCGCTTCTGCTACTGCGGACTGAATTCCGCAAAACAACCTTTGCTTTCGGGAGCACATGACGTCTGTGGTATAACTACAGACAACCTGGGATAGCTTCACAGCCTCATCATCGGACCCTGGCCAGCCATGTTAGACCTTCACGTATGGGGTTCCGCCTTTGGCCTCCCGTCCATTGACCCCGAGTGCCTTGCTATCATCACATACCTGCACAGCAGCCTCCCTGTATCAGCCTGGCGCCTGATTCCTAGCAACGATCCTTCCGTCAGCCCGTGTAGTATGGCTTACCATTACCGCTGCCTTGACTGAACCCTGTCTTGCTGACCGTTGCAACCAGATACACTACCAGCACTGTATCATGAGGGCGTATGGGTATCAGGCTTCGGTCCTATTGTCGAGTACTTGACTGACAAGTCTATCGGTGACAATCTGGATGCTGGCCTGACCGACATTCAGCAGGCTGATCGTGCTGCATATGCTGCCTTCTTGTCTGCGCACGCGGCTCCCTTGCTGGATCTTTCACTCTATGTCTCCGCTGCCAACTGGTCAGCCACAACTCGGCCCGCCTTCAGCACTCTATTATCTTTCCCATTGACATGGACAGTTCCGCCACTGCTCCGTGCCGAGGCTGTTAAACGTGTTGAGCACCTGGGCTTTGCTGATATGGATACTGACTTTGACCCCAATGGCGGCCTTCACCTATCCTCTGGGAGAGATGCTTTACCAGAGACATTCCGAAGGCACATTCCTGTAAGGACAAAGAAGACTATTCATGAAGAAATGACCCCTGAACAAGCAGTTCTTATACGGTTATATGGAATCACAGAAGACTGCCTCACTGTGTTAGACGACTTCCTTGACGGAGGACCCGAGGAGAAGATGCATGGTTTCTTCAATGGTACAGGAATGTCATCTTTGGACTGCTTGGCGTTTGGCTATCTCGCGTTGATGCGTGATGCTCCCGTACCAAGATCTTTCCTAAAAGATTGGCTCATGAAGAAGACACCTCGGCTGTCCACGTTTGTTGACAGGATGAAGACAAGATGTCTGGACAAGTCCAAACTCTTGCCGTGGGTTGAGCCTGGTAATAACACCGTGTTACGCATTGGAAGCCGAACTCTTGACAGCATCCTTCACAACGTTCCTGGCCTCGGCGATGAGTATGCGACCGAAGTACGAAGACGTGCTGAAGGAGGTATCACTGGCATTGATGCCAGATCCCTCATGTTGGCATTGAGTCTCCTTGCCACAGGTGCAGCTCTTGGCTATGGCTACCACACATACAAGGCGCTACAGCCATTTGGATCACGGATACAAGTGTGGCATTCACACAAAAACTATTCCAAACTCAGCGAGTTTGGTGCCCTGGGTTCCATGTTGGGCAGTGTATTAGGAGGACCAGTGGAAGCACCTAGACCTTCTCATCCGTCAAACCAGGCTCGGTTCATTGAGACTGATACAGACGTGGACTAGAAATGATGATAACGATGTAAAACTATTGTACATTTGTGTAATAGACAAACCACTTCCAAATACCCTCCGTCGGAGGGATAACTCCAAAGTACTTCCCCTTCCCGTGATCTAGATGTTGCGAACTATTTATCATATCTTTCTGAGGGGCTATCAGACCCTCAGCCACTTTGTGACTTCACATGGAATCTCATTGTATCATCATTTATATCTGTCTGATCTCTTTGCCAACCATCTCAGGTCGCTCAATTTCCCACTCATCTCGCAACACGGCGAAAGTGAGATCTGTCACCAACAGACTCTGACCCAAACTCCACACAAGAGTGATGGCATAGAAAAAATTGGCGTTGCCACTTCCTGCATAGATCCAGAGGTGGTAAAAGGCTGGCCCAAGGAATGTTGCGTACAACAGCGTAGAGGTGGTAACAAAAGCGTACCGCATGAGGGGAAAAACATGTCGGAACAGAGGGACCACGGACAGGAAGATGCTGGCATCTGCAAGCGAAGGGTAAGGCTTGAAGATGGAGAAAATTCCCAGTAGGATGGTCAATACAGCCAATGGCTGGGGTCGGAGACGGATAGAGAGGGCCGCGGGATAAGCTGCAAGATGCAGCCAGAACACGCCGAGGAAGAAAGCTCTAAACGAGTCAAACATCTCAATGAAGAAATACCACCACAGTCCCACGTTAGGTGTGAGATCCGACAAGGTCAATTGGATGCCATATGTGCGAGCCAGGAACTCCCAGGAGTTGTTGGCAAGCAAAAAAGACATGCCCAATAACGAAACCACGCACCCCAACACAACGGCTACATTAGTAGCTGCAAACTTAGTGATGCAAGCAATCCTACGCTTCTCAACTTGGCAATCATAGGCAAGGAGAACAAGCGGAGGGAGGAGCAGGATAGGGTACATAGACAAATAAGATGCGAAAGAGATTGCGACCATGGCGTTGAAAGGAGATCCTTGGATAGCTTTGGCGATGGCAAGAAGAATGGCGCAGTTGGTGAAGACGCCTGTCGATCGTCCTATACATGTCGCAATGGTGTATGGGTTGAACAAGAAGCTGGCGCCTATTAGTTCTGATACATGAAGCTCTGAGTCAAGACACCCCTTACCCAGCAGCAATTGCAGCACTACCAAACCTATTGGCACGGCGCGGCGATGTAAATAGCTTCGAGTTGCCCGCAACACCCGATTCGGCAATTTTATACAGAGCCTCGGCGCTGAGGAGGTCGACGACGATGTAGAGTAGGTGTGTGAAGATGGGCCAGCTCTTTACGTCGGGGAGCAGCGAGAACAAGGGCAACAGAAGAGGAGCTTGGTGGAAGACACCACCATCGTATGGCGAGACATTGTTCGTATATAGGAATAGACCTTCTTGCACTTGGGGATTTGTAAGTAAGCTACATTCGATGCTCGTTATGCGACGACCGGTTGAGACTTACATCGCTTGAAGCTTGTGACGGGGGTGGATATCTCGACGCGACCTGTTAGAAGATCGGGCAGGCCAGGGAAAGCAAGGAATAGGATAAGCCGGAGCAGGGCAGCGCCGGCGAACACGCTGGCTTTGCCTCGCAATGTCATTGTGTCTGACATTGCATCCCTCCAGCGAATATTGTTGGTATAAACAGCCTGTTCTGGAGGATGTTCGCGATAGTTACGGTTGAATTGGAGGCCACTTGGCTGGTTGAGCTCCCGTCCTTGCTTGGCGGCCCCTCCACCTTCGGAATGTGCCTGTGACGGGAGAGGGGCCGCTGGAAGAGCCGCTGGAGCTTTTCGCCAGAGCTCGGTAATAGCTCCACTGTATTCGCTGAATTGGCGATGCCAGGTGCTGCAAATGCGCTTAAGGGTGCTGAGCATGCCCCCGGGCGGTGAGCGTCCCACCATCCAATGAGAAGTCTCTGTCTGTGGTCTAGCGTCTGATCAGGGCGGTACAAGCTGGCATAAAATTTCACGTTGGAAAAAAAAGTTGAAAGATTGTTAGGAAAAAGTGCCCCGCTGGTTTCGCAGAGAGATACAACCAACCACCAACACTACCACATCTCCAATCAACAATGCCTCGGATAAAGAAGAAGGGAAAGGCCGGCGCGGCCAAGAACTACGTTACTCGAAACCAGGCGATTCGAAAACTTCAGATCAGCCTTCCCGACTTCCGAAAGCTATGCATTTGGAAGGGAATCTATCCTCGCGAGCCCCGAAGCAGAAAGAAGGTTTCCAAGTCTTCCACCAGCTCAACTACCTTCTACTACACCAAGGACATCCAGTATCTGCTCCACGAGCCGCTGCTTCAGAAGTTCCGCGACCAGAAGGTTCTTGAGAAGAAGATCTCTCGTGCGCTCGGTCGCGGCGATGTCACCGACGCCGCTCGCCTGGAGGGCAATGCTTCGCGACCTGAGAAGACAGGAAAACCTCGCTATACTCTTGACCATGTCATTCGTGAGCGCTATCCCACATTTATTGATGCTATCCGAGATCTTGATGACTGCTTGTCGATGCTCTTTTTGTTCGCCAACTTGCCTTCCACCTCCTCGGTTCCCGCTAAGATGATTGCCCGTTGCGAGCGCCTGTGCCTTGAGTTCCAGCACTACCTCATTGTGTCGCAGAGCGTTACCAAGTCGTTCCTCTCCATCAAGGGTATCTACTATCAGGCAAACATCCAGGGCGAGGAGGTCCTCTGGCTGGTCCCCTACAAGTTCAACCAGCGCGTCGTTGGCGATGTCGACTTCCGTATCATGGGCACCTTTGTTGAGTTCTATATGACCCTCCTCGGCTTCGTCAACTTCCGACTGTACACCTCTCTTGGCCTCAAGTACCCCCCCAAGTTCGACCAGGCTAAGGATGAGGCTGGCGCTGAGCTCGGTGCTTTCACCCTTGAGGGCAAGACCTTGGTTGGTGCCGACGAGAAGGAACAGAAGACATTGGAGGCTGCTGAGCACAAGCCTGACCCCAAGGTTCAAGCTGCTGTCAACAAGGTTATCAAGAAAATCAAGGGCAACGATGATGATGAGTCGACAACGACGTCCGAGAACCAGATCGAGGGCGAGGTCCAAGAGGCCGGTGTGATTGATAAGTTTGAGCCAGCAGTCTCTGGTGGCGATATTCTGCCCCAGCCTTCTAACACCGGAAACAACCCCAACAGCCTCTTCTCCAACCTCACCATCTACCTGTCCCGCGAAACCCCACGACAACCCCTCGAATTCCTTCTCAAGTCCTTCGGCTGCAGACGTGTTGGCTGGGACGCTGTTCTCGGCGATGGTGCTTTCACCACCAACGAGCTCGACCCAAATATCACTCACCAGATCGTTGATCGACCTCCTATCCAGGCTTCTGCTGAGGATGAGGCTGATGGGGACGACAACCAGACATCACAGAAGCTTGCTGCCAACCGACGAGTTCCAGGACGAACATACATCCAGCCTCAATGGGTTTGGGACAGCGTCAACGACGGCGAGCTGAAGGAGCCTCATCTGTATGCTCCTGGGGCTGATCTTCCTCCCCATCTGAGCCCCTTCGTGAGGAACGTCCAGGGTGCATATGATCCCACTGTTCCTCTGGAGGAGCAAGAGCCTGAGGCTGAGGCCATTGAGGCCCAGAGCGATGGCGAGGATGAGGTTGACGATACTGCTGAGGGTATGGATGTGGCTGATTCTGATGAGGGAGAGGGTGACGAGGGTGACGAGTTTGGCGGCTTCTCTGCAGACGAGCAGGAAGAGGAAGAGGAAGAGGAAGAGGAAGAAGATGCCGAGCAACGGCAAGACGAGCTTGAGGCTGAGCTCACTGGTGGTGCTGTCAAGTCCAAGACAACGAACGCCAAGGCCAAGGCTAAGGAGGACGCTCGCAAGGCCCTCACCAAGAAGGCTCGCGAAGAGGCTGAGGATCTGGAGCGTGCGAAGGGTATGCTCAGCAAGAAGAAGAGAAAGCTGTACGAGCAGATGGTGTACACAAACAACAAGAAGAGTGCTGAGGACCAGAAGCTACGGGCCAAGAGGAGAAAGTTTGAAAAGGAAAAGGCCACCAAGGGCAAGGGCAAGGCTTAGGCGTAATGTTAAGGCACTGTTTTATACCATTCCTATAGATTTCAAGTTGTACGCGATTAAAAGCATTTATTGAGTTGGTTATACAAATTTGTGCTGAGCGAATGCTGTGTCAGTGAATGTTGTTGTCTCAAGTGGATATATAGATATAGTAGTAGCCTGGCTTCTACTTTGCGACGCACTCTGAAAAAAACTTGAACTTCTCAACTCACCACAAATATTGGCTCAACCATTCCTGGCAGAATACTACCCGCGGATAATGTGATTCCTGGAGATTAATCTACACCTGAGTAATTCTATTTACGTATCATTGTTACCCGTCTTTCCGGCGAGATGGAAGCAAGCGCTACAGCCTGGGAGTTGGACAGCGATGAGATCGCCTCTATCGCTTCTGAGGACTTGCACGAACATAGACCGAATCGCTGGACGGGCGCTAAATCGACATGGCGCACTCTGACAGAAGAGGACAGGCTTCTCTGGCAATCAATGAAGCAGATTCAAGATCAGGATCTTGCGGTGCATTTATACAATGCGTTTGCGCTGAAGCGACGAGGCCGAAATCCGGAGACAGCGCAGGATTTGGTCGTCAGAACAGTGAGTCGATATCATCTTTTATGCCACAATTGGGTAGAATACACTGACGATGGATGGAACTTAGGAATCTGGTGAAGAAGGCGTTTGGGCACCGCCCAAGGCCTGGACTGCATGGCCGCTCAAACATAAACATGTGCCCAAGGAGTGCTTCACCAATGAACAGCACGACGAAGATGACCATTTCACATTCCGCAAAAAGGAAGAGATACTACCCAGTACTGAGCTTGAAGAGGAAATATCTGCCACTATCTTGAGAACTGCTAAGCGTCGATTCCGTAGGAGGAAGAGCAAGATGGCCAAACCGTCCATCGAAGATGAGTCCACGCCTCTACATAACGAGAGCAGCAACAGCACGCCTGATCCTATATCTCGCGAGTCTTCTGCCAAGCCCGACACTGATGAAGGTAAAGGAGAAGATGAAGACGAAAAAATGGCTGTCGATGAAGAAGATACTCGGCGTATACGTCGCAATCCAAAAACTTATGAACCAGTCGAGTCTACCAATGACGAGGCATCCTTTGCCCTTTTACGTCCATCAACGCGACACATTTTATCACAGCTGGACAATACACTAAGAATACTTCATAATTCGCGTCTTACAGGCATGAATTATCTTTCTGATTCTTCAACTGAAGAGGAGTCAGATAACCATAGCCAGAGTGGACAAAAGAGGTCTCGTGGTCGTCCGCGAAAAAATCTACATGAGGTTGAAACATCCGCTTCTACCTCACCATCAGGAGCTGGTAAAACAAGCAGACGAGGTCGCCCCCGAAAAGTCCATGTCCCTCTTGCTGGAGAATCACATGAAGAGATGCTTCAACGTGTTGCTCGTGAATCTCATCGAAAGATCCCCTCGACGCTGGAAGACAGAGACGCAGCTTTTGAGGAGTGGATCCGCAAAGGTGACGAGATCATTGAGCGAGAGCGATCACGATCTCTATCGTTGAAACGAGCGACATCTCAAGGGACAGAGACGGGGGAGGAATCAATATCAGGAACAAACGTTGAACGGAAGCTCTTGAGATGGGGCTTGCGTGATTGGAGCGATGTGCTGGGCGCAGCTGCCATAGCAGGTTTCCCGGGCGATGTCATTGCGAGAGCAACACGAAGATGTGCTGATTTGTTTGGTGAAGGAATGGTAGTGAGGACCCTGAACGAAGTGCCAGCCACTAACGATAAAGGCACCACCTCCGTCGAGTATCGCCCTGAGCCTATCCAGTTATCCTACTCGGATGAAGAAGCCGACGACGAAAGCGATGATGCCGCAGATCTCATACAGCGCCGTATCGCATCTCGTCAAGCCTCTCTCGCATACTCAAGTCGCAGCCCAGACTCTGTTAGAAGCCCCAGCCGTCACTCGACACGCTCTCCAGGACCAACATCAGCCATCCGGTCTCCAAGCTCCCGCTCCCGCTCCCGCTCCCGCTCCAACTCTGCAGGGGGAATGTTGTTTTGCCCAATTTCCTCGTGCGACCGCGCAGCACAGGGTTTCGGGCGCAAGGCAAACCTTCGACGGCATATGGAGCTTATACATCAGGGACAGACGGAAGAGCTTGACAGTGACGAGGAGGTTGCAGGTGGTGTGCATGTGGATGGCTTCCTCAAGCCTATAGTGCCAGGAAGGGGCTGGAGAGGCGAGGACACTATGCAAAGGAAAAGGAAGAGATTCTACGGTGATAAACCTGGGATGAGTCGTGAGACGAGCTATGATGAAGAGGATTTATCTTCCTGAAATAGGTGTAATTCAGAATGCCACTGTTGTTCAACATTCTTCTGGCCTAGTACCGAGGCAAAGGGTTTTGGCTGATTCATGCCTTACCTAGTAATTAGGTATTCACGGCATGCATGGTACAATGCGAATATCCAGCAGAAAATAATAAACAATTTCACACCTGACAGTTCCTCACTTTACCCATCTTTATTTAGTAGATGCTCCCAATGGAGGAGATAAAAAGGCAATAAAAACCTCCATCCAAGTAAAAGAAACAGCAAAAGACAGACTCCGGTACAGGGAATCGAACCCTGGGCTCCGCGGAACTGATCTCTCAGGTTATGAGAGCGCGAAATGTTAGCCACTACACCATACCGGATGATGTTTCTTATCATACAGAGCCTCAATTTTGATGCCAACAACGCTGAGGCACATGTACCACCCAAGCCTGATGTTTGTTTAACTGATACCGCAGTAGTTTACAGACAGTGCAGACGGGAGGTGCAGACAAGAGAGACCATGATGATGTGAATAGCATTCGTTACTTTAATTGTCTAAAAGTCAAAGGGTATCAAGTACTCAAATAACCCTGCAACGAAACCCCAGCCAACAGTGCTGGGAATCGAACTATGAAGAAACCCATCCATACAAAGAGATGCTTCCTTACAACGCCCCAAACTCCCAGATTCAAAAGGCCCTGCAAACAAAGGAACAGTAACAGACAGTAGAGTGTATAAGAGTTTCTAGTTAAGCCTGGGACTTTTTCTCCTAGACAGACTCTCCTCGAGCGCGGTAGGAAGCATATTCTCGCCGCCCTCGGAGATGATGGGATCCCTGACTCCAACCTTCTTGGCGCTGCGAGTCACACGCGTGCTGCGCTTAAACAGTGGCAAAGTGCGCTCAGGGGGCATAGATATAATGCTGGCGCGAGGATCGAAGCCTATGGATCCCGTTGTGTGATTTGGCACATTGGGGTTGACTTCGCGAAGGCTTCCGGCCAGACCTATGTGTTCAGGGGCACTAGCATTGGACATGCGAGACGGCGGAGGTCGGACTGGCGATGTCATCATTTTCTGGGGGCAGTCAAGGTCAGCAAAGACCATGGTGTTATCCCTGTCAGACCCGTCACGATCCTTGGTTGGTGTGGAAACCTCGTCGATGCGTGAAATGATGAGATCGTGGTCTTCAGTGCGAGGAAGGTCAGTGGGGTAGTGATATTGGACCTTGGCTGGTGTTTCACCAGTTGGCTGGTATTCTTGGAGGGCCGCGCGGGTGATGTCTTCGCGCAAGTTAGCCAGCGGTTGGCAGAGCTGATCATTGAGTGGCTCTAAGCCGTCTTGAAGATCGCCAAGATCGAGCTCCATCTCCTCGCCCAAGTTCTTGACACGGTCAAATGTAGACTTGAAGTGCGATGAAATGTTTCCGAAAGACTCCTCAACAGTATTGGACAACGACTGAACGGACACGCTGTGAGACTCGTGGTGATGCCCGTTCTCAGTCTTTGCACGGCTGACAAAGTCATCTAGCGCTTCCATTTGAACATCGAGGTCCTTGATTTGCTCGTCGACAACACGAACAGTCTCGGCATGAACAGACTTGGCAGTAGCTTGGATGGAGTTGCTGTGGTCACTGGCAGCTGTCCAGTCATCCTTCAACTTCGTCTTAAGCTGCTCACGAGACTTCTTGACCTCGTCCAGTAGCTCGCCCTCCCTCACATCCCACGTTGACATACCCTCGCCATATGTATCGACGGCCTGCTCCAAGTTGGTGCTGGTTGCCGTGATGCTCTTCTGGATCTGTGAAGCTCTGTCGTGGAGCCGTGACTCCTGAGCGTCAGCATGGGTGTTGATAAGAGCTGTTATTTGATTCATGAGCTTCTGACGTTCATCAACGGCTTGGCGACGCTCTTCCACTAGGGCATCTTGAATTCGCGAAGAGATTGTAGCATTTTGTAGCACAATCGTATTTGTTGCTGCTTGGAGCTGTCGCTTGAGGTTGTCGCACTCAGCTCGCTGAGCAGTGATATGCTTAACAAGATCCTCGAAGGTGGACTTGAAATCTTTTCCAATAGCACTGTAAGAGTTGTGAAGCTGCAACCTGTCAGAATATGGCCTCGAAAGCTGTCACACAAAAGCTTACCTGTCCGTGGAACGCAGTCATCTCATTCAACATATCTGCCGCTATCCTCTCGGCAGAATGAGAGATAGACTGCAGGCTCTCGCCCATTCGCTCCTTGACCGTGTCACGAACAACCTTGATCTCCTCCAACACCTCATCCATATCCTCCTTCGACTTTTGCTTCGACTGGAGCAAGTCCTTCTTCGACTGAGTGAATGTGCTCAAGTGCTCATCGAGGAAAGTTTGTGTAGTAGACAGCTTGCGCAGCTCCTCATCTACAAAGTTCTCCATGCGCTGTCCGACACTTGCAATATGCTCTTGCTGTTCCTCCTGAAACTCATTGATACGACGCTCGACCATGGAGGTAACATCAGCGACCTGATCTTGAGATGTTGTCCATGTGTTTCGGTTGATCGACTGAAGATCCGACTTTCGCTTGTTCTTGGCATGGAGACCACCAACATCGCGGACTGTCTTATGGAGCTTGTTGATGAGCTCTCCGCCAACCTCGGTGAGCTTCTGCTCTGTCTTCTGGTGTGCTTTTCTGATCTTGGTTTCCTCGGCAAGTGACTTCCGTGTTGCAGAAAGAACAATCTCGGTTTGGTCCAGCACTTCCTTGGTATCGTCCAACTGGGCTTTTGTGCCCTCGTGATCCTTCTTTAGTCCCATGAACGTAGACTGTAGGCTGAACAGCTCCTGGACCTTGTTGCGCAAGTTGTTTTCCAGGGTCTCAAGCTTGGCAGCCTGTTCCTCATTGACGATGCGGCGAGATTCGCTTTGAGCCGTCATCTCTTCGTAGGCTTCGTTCGAGAGATAGACACCGTTGCGTTGGCGAGTAGCGATGAGCTCACTCTTGAGCTTCTCGATTTCCATAGTAAAGTCCCTGAGCAGTGTTTTCTTCTCGACCATAGGGTTGAGCTGGGGCTTGTTCTTGATGTTCTTGGCCCTGAAGGCATAGTCGAGTGTTGATATGGTCTCCTCCAGGTTACTCTTGGCGGGAGAAATGGTTGCAATAATGCAAGTCTTTGTTCTACCACCGAGTGAGTCTTGTAACAAACGAGTCAACTTGGACTCCCGGTAGGGAATATGAGAGCTACGGTCCACAAGCGCGTTGATGACTCGACCGAGAGTCAAGAGTGACTTGTTGATGAGGCCAGCCTCCGCAGCACGCTTGTTTTCAGCTCCTGATCGCTGAATGTTCTCACTTCCGGCCAAATCGACAAGGTTCAGCTTTCCAGCACTAACAAGAGCATCCACGCCGTGCTCGTTTGGCTTTCGGACATATGTGGTAATGGTGAAGACCGTGTGACTGCGAGAACTTAGATCATTGCACTTTGTAGCAGCAACCTGGCGTTTCAAACTGCCGTCCTGGAGCACTTTGACACCCTCGGTAGCGCTCTTGATGTGCTTCTCCTCCATGCCCTGAACAATGGTGCTGAGATGGCCTCGTCGTGAAGTGTCGTCGAAAATCTTGAGCTTGTTGCCCTCGTCAGATGAAAGCAGATCGCGGAGTTCTTCGTTGTAAAGTTCAATAAAGGAGCACTTGATCGTACTCTCGGCATTCTCAAGCTCGAGTTTGTTAAACAGGGTCTGTAGGACTCGAGGAATGATACCAGCTTCGTCTGAGAGCATACCCAGGGTGTCGGTCATGTCACCAGACATGGTATATGTCTTTCCTGTACCTGTCTGTCCATAGGCAAAGATGGTGCAGTTATATCCGGAAAGCATCTAAGACAGTTAGTGACTAGATTTGTGTCCCGTATGCTCTTTCAACCCACCTCGTCCAGAATTGGCTTTACTGTATCATCAAAAACCATGTTTTGATCCGCCGCTTGAGAAAAGACGCGATCAAAATTATATGAGCGGTTGCTCAAGGCATTGGAGCCCATCGACAACTCGACAATCTTTCCCTTGACCGCATCTGCTGTAACAACAACATTGCTGTTCTCGCGGACCTCACGCTCGTTGCGTCCACGACATCGCACGACGACCTGGATATTCGTCTCCTCGGCGCTAGACTCGGCCTCAAAGTCGCGCTCCTTGCGCTTAGTTCCGATGGTATTAACAGTGTTCACTGAAGCGATAGATCCAGTTGGCGATACGGCGCCGTTGCGCGTCGCGAGCGATGAGCCATATCGTGTCGGTGGTGCTCTTGACCCAGCTCTTACGCTGGAGCGGCTGCTGTTGGCGGTGGCAGCGCGCACGCCTGGAGCCATGGCGATGCGGCTGTGCTCCCGATCGGAGCGGGTTGGGCGTGGAGGAGCCACGATGGGCAACTTTTTGTGGTTGAGTTTCTATCGAGTTGAGTCTGGTGTTGAAGGCTGTAGAAGAAGCCTCGAGGATGCTTCAGACGCTGCACATTCGCTTGATCGAGTATGAAACCAAAGGAGCAAAAATGTTTGAAACTTGTAGAACCTCGAATACGTTGACGGTATAAGGAGGGGATGCCTGCATATGGTCTTGGTTATGATGGTGGCAGGGCTGTTTAGCATATGGTAAAGTAAATAGTACAGCTGTTTAACCATGTTTCGGTGGAACGGGCTAGGGTCAACACAAGCTAGGGCGTCTGTTGCCACGACAACCAGCCACCATTTGCTCCTACTAGGTCGCTATCCTGGTTCACATTCAATGGAACTCTCACTAAAAGCGGTCAAAGTCATGTTACGATAGGTCATTATTTCATGTCTTGGGTGCGAGTATCATGATTTCCGTTGTCATCATGAGACACTTTGATTTTGATTAGATCCTCAGTGATTCAAGGTTAAACATAAACGGCATTATATTCCTGTAAGGGGAGAAATGCTTAAGTACGCCTTCTATGTAATACAAAAAATTAATCAAAACTCCAGGATTTGTAGATTCGTCTCATCATGAAGCGCTCTGAGGCTGATAGATTGCTATTCGGTATCCATCTTATTGTCATCGGCTTCTGACTTCGTCTCGCTCGCTGGAGCTTTGGCTTCCTCTCCCATTTTCTCTTCCTTCTTAACATCAGAAGCCGCTCTATCAGCTTTCTTGTCGTCCTCGGCTTTGTCTTCTTCTTCCTCTTCCTTTAGCTTCTTGTGGGTTTCGCTTTCAAGGTCTTCGTCTGCCTCCCTCTTGGATCCTACGCTCTCTGCGCCAGGACTCTTGGGTTCACTCTCCCCCTCAGCATCTCCATCAGCGTCCACATCGACCTTGCCCTCCTCGTCATCGTCATGTTTCCTGCCAACTGCCGCCTCGACATCGATCCCTTGAATCCCCATGCTACCTTCTGACATGAAACTCGTAGTTGTGGATTGAGGGCCGGTGTCGCTCATGCCGATCTCTTCTGGTCCTCTGGCATGGGGTATCTCGTCTTCTTCCTCACGTGGCTCTTCGTCCTCTTCGTCGTCCATCGTCATACGTTCTCCCTCAAGAACCACTTCTTGGGCTCTTGACAGTTGGCTCACGGGGACCACGCCGGCTCTTTGCTCTTGGCGTAAGAGTTCTCCTTGTGTGACCCCTCGTGCATGCCCTGTAGATGGAATTCCGTTGACGCTGACTGAAACTGTCTCGATGCTTCCCACTCCATTGGGACCCTCGATGGTCTCGGTGCTTTCGCTGTGAATTTGAGCTCCCGGGGTGTCCTGTGAACTCTCCGGGCTGCGCCTTGTCAACCAAGGAATAGGCGTTAGCAGTGCTCCTCCTAGCGCTTCATCTGTGCCCAGTGCTGCCGTTGTAGGGTTGCTCCATGAGATTGAGACTGCCGGATCCTTGGGGTCCTCGCCATTCAAATGCATTGAAGACATGTCAGGAATAGGCGGCGGCAGGGGATATGTCTTCGTGCTCGATGTCACTTGAACTACGCGATCAACGGCATGTAGGTAAGGTGCTACCGCTCTGTAATGCGCTCTGGGTCGTAAGATCAGCTCGGCAAGGCGCTGGATGGTGTGTGGGGGGTGTGTCTCGAAGGTCTCGAGATGTTTGGTGATGTCAATGACCATATCGGCCAGTTGCTTGGGTAGCGCGCCATCGATGACTTGTGTAGCTGGAAGCGACTCGGTTGCAGAAGTTTCCTTGTTCGTTTCTTGAGACGATTCGGCTTGTGGTGACGAGGGCGCAGATGCTCGCACCTCGACAGGAGGCTGGTGAGCCGGTGGAGGCGGTAGTTTAGGGATCGGGAATTCGTTGTGCGCAATCTGAAGCAGTCAGTCTCTAGGTCGAAGCAGTCGTAAAGCGACCGGTGGTAGTACCTTGTCAAGTCTGGCAATTATGTCACTGCGCACAGCAGGCCAGACGTCCCTATTGCGGTCAGGTTTTCATGTCCACATGTGTGCGTCCGGGTCTTTGAACTTACTTTTCCACAGCAGCACCCGTGGCGAAAAGAGTGAGAGGTCCATTATCGCTATCGACCTCCATGTTATAGGTTGCGATAGAAATGTTAATGTGCGATGGTGTTGATCACCAAGTCGCGATCGGTCGCGATGCTTTGGTCAGTGGTGGGGTTGTAGATATGGGGGCACCTGTCCCGTTAGATGCATGTAAACTTGACCTACACCACACTGGCTTTAGGTAGGTACCTGCCCGAGGTGCCTTTAACCTTCGGTAGGTAGGAACTATTTTGATCTACAAGTCTGTGAAAATTGCATTGATGACCAATTCAAGAAGATGTTAACAGTGTGTGTTGACTGCTTTGGCAAAAGTAGACTGGTCGTACCATTCAAGGACCTTGACTATCCATAGCGTACATCGACACAACAGTACCATAAACGGAAGTGTTGAGATGAAGCCGATCATCTTTTTAGGAGCTCGGCAATAGACACAAGAAATCGCTTACTTATTACAATAAAGAACTATCTATTATAGTTTCAAAATCCAACGGACAATTCAATTTGGCCATACCCAGGTCGTTCTAAGCTTAGAACTGAATCGGGTTATACAACCACTTTGACGGCTCAAACATTGCTTCAAACTTAATCCCATCATACGTTCCAATAGCACAACTTAGATCATGGAAGCCCTCCAATCCTGTAACCGGTAGATCTTGTTCAGCATCAGTCTCCTCATGGAGCGCCCACCCACCCGTCATCGTACCGTTGCGCGTAAAGAAGATATCGACCTGCGGCTTAGGCCCACCAACAGAACGCAGGGTCATGCCAATACCGTAAGTCTCTCCGCGCTTGAAAGGCTGAGTGAAATCGCGGCCACCCCAGCGATCGTTGACGTATTTGTGTCCGTCGTCACCATGTACTGCTAGACTTCCGCGATGCCAGCCTGGCATGCGGAATGAAGGATAGGGTAGCGCGGTGAAACCCAGAGCGATGAACACCTCAGGGCTGTCGCGCGCAAGCTTGACTTCGTAGTAGATAGTCTTGGGCTGGCCGAGGCGAATAGGATCATGCTCAGTTACCGAGTAGAGAGGTGGGTAACCAATAATGCAACGGTCAGGTGAGTTCTTCTTGCTCCAACCTTGCCAATGTCCTGGTTCCATCCAAGTGAGCTTACCACTGAAGCCCACGGGCTCCATAAGGCGAATGTTGCCTGCCTGGAGAGCTGTCTTTCCAGTCTGATCTAAGTTAATGGGCGCTGTCAATGGATACGACTGGCACCAGTCCTCGCCAGCATTGGCTTCTTCCTCAGTAGCATTACTTGTTGGAGATCTATCGTAGCCGCTGAAGATAGCGGGTGGTGGTGGGAACAGTGAAGTGTCCGGAACTGCCACTTCCCAGTCATGCTTGGGCGGAGGTCCAGATGGTGGCGCGTAATCTCCTTGGCCTGGTGGAGGACCTGGAGGTGCAGAGTATGAAGGTGCATCATACTGCGCTGCGGCCTTGCCCGGCGGTGGTCCTAGAGGAGCAGAATATTGTTGTGATGAAGATTGACCAGGCGGTGGTCCCGGAGGTGGTGCAAAATCCGAGGCCTGTTTTCTGTCTGGAGGAGGTCCTGGGGGCGCAGAATAGCTAGACTCTCCAGCATATTGATTTGGGTCATTTTGAGGGTTGTATTTGCTCTTCTTTACATCTCCTTGACTCTGAGAAGATGCCGGCCTCTGCGCAGGACGAGGCGCAGGGTCATTATTCGCCTCTTTCTTGCTTCCGAAACACATGGTGATGATGATGATGATGATGTTGTTGTTGTTGAAATTAGGTGTAGGCCCTCAAGCACATATGACGATGTTTAAGCAGGGATTCAAGAGTGGACACCTGCGACCACACATAAGCTTAAATCAAGCAGGATCCACGGTTAAGTAGCAAAGAATTACCCAAAAACGGTTGTTGGTGAGCAATTGAGGGTTTATGAAAGAAGTCTATACATGTTTCCTTTAGCCTTTTGACCTCCTTTGTTGACATCATGTTGGTTTAAAGTAGTGGCTGTGCCGCTTAATTTCCACAAACACCACGCCGCTTTGAGCTTACACAGCCCCTTGTGGTATCACGAGGCAGAATGCTGAGGTACGATACGCCAATACGCAGGGCATGATATGTCGATTAATTGCATTGGTTTAGGTCACTATAGGTTTTACTGTTGCTTCCAAGCATTGGGTTATCTTGTCAATTTGAGTTATTCTTTTCCTTTTGTAAGTTGTGCTAACTTCCGCTGGGCATCTCAGCCCATGTTGTTACACTCGCGATATTTGATATAGGTAAAGCCCATCCTCGGCCCTCACCGACCGAGTTTCTATGACGCAGACTAACTGCCTCCACCCCACTCGCTGGCTTTCCCGTCATCGGGATAGAAGAAAGCTATAACAGCAATAATGATGTACACCGCACAGAGCAGAGCACCTTCAAGATAATTGCTTCTTCCGTCCAGGACAAGGAAGTTGACAATAAACGCCGAAACGAACAGACAGACAGTCTCAAATAGTGTAAAGTAAAGAGACATGTCCTTGTCCAGGATCCATCCGAGAATAACCATGACGGGAGTAAGGAGTAGAGCAATTTGAATGGAGCTGCCTACAGCCACACCGATCGCAAGATCCATGTGATTTTTGTATGCGACCTTGATGGCAGTGACATGTTCAGCAGCGTTGCCAACAATAGGAAGAATGATGAGACCAATTCCGACCTCGTTGACTCCAGAATTCTCAACGACCTCTTTAATAGAATCAACCAGAAATTCAGCGCAAACTGCAACTAAAGCTGTGGAGATGAGGAGGAGAATAATGGCACCAGCCTGGGTGAGGTGTTCTTCTTCATTCTCCTCTTCCTTGGCGATCATTTGAGCACCAGGGGCAGTCAAGATTGGAGGAACAGAAGAGGGCAACATGGCACCTGGCGCTCGAAACTGGAGACGGTCCGGGAGAGAATTTGTGCGCCTGATTCCATAGCGAACGAGAGGGACAGGAGTAGATGCCACCGTCGACTTTTCAGTGAAAACGGGGGCGATGTTTTTGACAGACAATCCCCGAAGGGGGAATGGCCGTTTGCCGGTGTTTGAGGGGCCAGCCTCAAGGTCACCCTGGACGGCGAAGTCCACACGTCGAGGCTCACCTTCGCCATTGTTCTGCAGAACATTTTCGGGCATCTCATTCTGTGCCTCAGTAACGCCTGCGGCCTTCTTGGCATGACGAGCTTGTTTTTTGCTCTTGCGGTGCCTATGTCGGCGATATCGACGGCGTCGACGTGAACGCTTTGCCTCTTCTTCATCCTCTTCTTCAATGGCACTCTCACTACCCTCGTAAGATGGAAAGCGAGGAATACGATGACGCGAAGCTGTTGCCTCAGAGACCTCATCCTGCGGGGTGGTGTTTGTCGTTGTGAACGAGGTGCTGCGGGTTCCTTTGGTATCAGCGGTATCAACCGAAGCAGTGCTAGATCTTCTATGCCGCCTATTTCGTAGGACCTTCTTCATTTTCTTACGCATTGTACCATGGGATGAGTCAGAGTCAGATGAATCTGAACTTGAGGATGAACTGTCGTCAGAGCTGGAAGAATCCAGAAGGCCGGCAGCGGGTCCAGGGGCCAACTCAGCATCGATGATATGCTGAGGAGTCGACTCATACATGTAAGCATGAGATTTGAGCTGGAACATGAGATAGATGACGTATACAAGCAGAAGGACCTACGTTTGTTAGCATATTCAAATGATTTTGTATGAACTTGAGACTTACTATGCTCGTTCCACGGCTGATTTTGAGGGATTGCTGGTCAGCGAGAGCATTATCTCGGAAGGAAGCATGAAAGGCTGTCTTTTAAATGGTTAGTACGCGTACAGATATAGGGTGTTTGTAACATACCGGCAAAACAAGGCTGATAACACTCAAACTGAGCAAACAAGCACTCATTTGAGTAACAGTACTGTTATAGACTTGCTCTCTGAAGCGCAAGCCACCAAGAAGCATGCTCATACCTAAATTGAAACTGTTATTATTTGAAGTTGAACGCTGGCCAACCTCTGATAAGGGTGATAGCAAAGGGGAGGGAGCGTACCTAGGATAAGCAATAAATTCGCTAGGATTGAACCTAATAGAGATGCCTGAACAATGCGAATTTCGTTTTTCGTCAAGGCTGAGATGAAGATAATGAGTTCCACGGCGTTACCTATGATAAACATGCGGATTAGACTCTATATGGTATGGTGTTGTGTTGTGGGTAGACTTACCAAAAGTGACATTCAGCAACGCGCCAAGAGCATCACCCATCTTTCGGGCAACAGACTCGGTAGCAAAAGCTAGGAGACCAGCAAGAGGAATAATGGCAACTGCATTGAGACCAAAAACAATACCTCCACTGATGCCATCTACCTGAGATACTGCGATGCCAACAGGGACGAAGATGAGGAGGATGTTGAGCCAACTGTGGAAGATGGAAATTTTGACGCTCCGCTTAACTTCAGCGAAGAATCTGTTCATTTTGCTGGTTGGAATGGGTTTCTCTTGTGACGGCTCCTCGGCCTTGTTGGGAGTCTCTATGACAGACCCCGGCCGTGCAGCCTGAGACGATGAGTGAGACGGGACATGACCAGCAGAGAGGGCCTTGAGAAGAGAGGAGTTGTTTCGGCTGGGACCTTGAGGGCCACCGCCGTTGACAGAGCCAGAGCTGCCATTCTGTTTTTCGTTCAACTCTTTGTGTTGAGTGTTGTTGCTGTGCTCATTCAAGCCCTGAGCAGTGGGCGCTGCGGGTTGTGCACCAGAGCGACTGCCATCTATATTGGGTGGATCAGGAGAAGCTTCCTTCATCGAACAGGTGTTTGACTCTCGAGAGTGTGATGCGAAGCCGTGAACTATCAGAAGAGATAGTCGTCTTGTGCGTGGTGAGTAAACGTCGAAGTTGCAAGTAAAAGGTGCAGGAGGACCAAGAGCCAAGGGCTTGGCTTTAAGGCGGGAGCTAGATCTAAGATGACGCTGGTTGTCCAGTGGCGTCAGTGGATAGCAACCCACTTAATGTGGCTGGAACTGTCCAGGCCATGAGCCTAGCGTGGTGATGTATCTCTGATGTCGTCGAAATCGGTGAGGGAGCCCGGCTATAGTTCTGCTTGATTGGTTCCATGCAGTGCTGTCAGAGGCAAAGTGAGGCGGTGCAGCCTCAGATTATCAGATGCTATGGACTAGTTTGCCCCGTGATCCCTGAGCTCGCTCGCTTGTAAAGAATCTCGACGTTTCTAGTTCTATCGTGACTCATTTACTATTCTCGACAAACATCAACGCTTATTAGCTATCACTATTACCTAGCTTCTATTGCAAATGCCAACAAGGAGACTCAGCTTTGCCAATGCTCAAAACAGGCCCAACAAACAGGCTACTGGAGACAGGCTACGAATAAACAAGCTTATCGATGTTATCCCCGACTTTCTCGGATGCGAGGTGCCGGGTTGAGGCTTGGCATGACCACAACAAGAGCTTGGCCTCCCAAAGCGTAAGTGATCGACAGGGACCACAATCAAGTTTCCTTGAATTGGACTTGGCTGTGGCTTGACTCGATACGTACCGTTGTCCCTTGAATGATAGGTAACAATGCTTATGTACTCAACGTAAGAAAGGACAAGTCCATCCCTCCAAGTGACGCAATATGACAACAAAGCGTGTACGGCACGGGGATACCACTCGGGTGTAACTCGAGTCGGAGCCGAATGGTGAATTGGTTAATGCGCCGTCGGATACGCTTCGTGGACTCCGCCCCTGGTAACGCAATACAATCCACGTAACCCAACCCACCAGAGACTACTTTCCAGCCAGGGGATAACGCAGTTGCAATGAAGCTGAGCGGGACTTGTTGCTGGCTGCTCAAACTCGACAACTGGTCTAAGATGCCCAAGGTATTACTTGTCTTTGGGTCAGATATTCAGAATTAAAGAGCGTAGGTAATTTACCTCTTAGAGAACAGTTAGAAACTTATTCTTCTTAGATATAGTATTTAGAGTTGACGGCTGAATATATAACTTGCAGGAGGATAGCCAACCAACCTGACGTTAACATATAGATCACATAAACACTATTATACTAACAGCACGACATCATCTTCCTTCTAGTGACTAGTTTAAGGGCTAGCAGTTGGTTTGTTAAGCACCTCGCCCCCTTTACAAGAATCCAGCTATCCCAAGACCACCACGCCTATTGACTCAAATGTTTCAGTAGCTTAGGTTCCTCGTTCAAAACCCCAAGGGGTCTTTATAGGCATAGAGCACTACATCTCAATCGTGGGACAACGGATATCTTCGCAAATTACACGCAAATCTAGTTCTACCCGTTGCACAAAGGATGTTTGGTTCGCAAAGATATCCCACTGCGTTATTAAGCATGACTCGTCGCGTGACTCTAGGTTAGCTGTGGTGAAGGACGTGAGTACTACCAGTGGGCATTTGCGAACTCTATTTAAACGATACTTGTATACCAACTGGATGCTATGTTTAAGTAACAGTGGATATTGCCATTTCCTGGGCTGTCTTATTGCAATGAACATATATGAGATTTGATCATTTCTCATGAAAGAAATGCAACCAGCAAACGGAAAATCTGGCATGACAATAACCGAGTACGCTAACTGCAACACTTAACATATATGTCTCCCAACGAATTCACGTATAGAAATTCGGCTTTTAGATACCTGTGAACGAAAAGCTCAGAAATCTCAATTCTTAAAAAGAGTAATTGTCTACATAGATTTATACTCAATATCTCACATATGTATAACCGCTTAAATATATTGTGGCACATGTCAGAGCGCCCCGTACTTGATCAACGTCGATCAAACCCTTCAATCTCCTCGTTGAAAGCAAATGGAACAATTAAGTCACAAGCCAAATGATTTCATGTCACTGGAATGTTTTGGCCTCGCTTGCTGATGCCTTCTTTGAGACAAACCTGGCTGAGATGCGTTGTATACGAACAGACAAATAAAATAAAACACTTTCCGTCCCTCCCTCTTCTCTTTTCTTCTCTTCTTCCTTCTTCGGCGATTCAGAATGTACAGAAACATTGGGTCATCCAGCCCACATCTTTGTTCCCCCATCTACCGCTTATGAAACAACAAACTTTGCTTAACTGAGTAAATGTATGTAGTAGAGTGTAGAGCAGTATAACCATCCGGGACCACCACCCAGTCTCAATCTCGTATCCCCTTGCGCCATGATGTGATGTGAGTATGTGTAGGTATGTGCGTGCATTATGGAGAGGACCAACCCGAGGCGGTCTCCAAGTTGCGTACGGGCATCGTCGAGAGCCCTTGGTGTTCGTCCCTCATTACTGGTAGATGAATGTGTGTGGTGTTTAGCGTCCCGGCAAAAAAAATAATAGACAATGACAATTATGGCATCCAACTGCGAACATTGGTGCAGAACTTCCAGACAAGAGATCTTCAAACTCAGACGGTACGCCGTTAACTCCTGGTGCTGAACGCATGCTCTGTTCACCGGTCCTCACCACCCCTCGCCTTTCCGCGTCTCCTGAAGAAATCCATCACCCGCTTGGCGGCTCCGCTGCTTCCTTCGTGCCCACGATAATTCTCTCCATCGTACGCATCCGCAAACTTCTTGTGGCTCTTCTGAAGCACACTTGATCGGTCGTCGCGACTGCTTCCGACTGGTCGTCCATCATAACCTTCAGACTCTGAAAAATCCGCTTGGTATGGGCGAGACCTTGAATCAGTGGGAGGTCGCCGTACATCCACTGATGAGTCCGAGCCTGTGTTCAGATGACTACCTTGAATATATGTAGGGATTGCGCTGGGTCTCCGGCCATCTTGTTGAGCGTTCGCATGGCGTGTGTGGTACACAGGGCTAGACTGTGCTGTATCACGTTGGGGGTATTGTTCGTAGGGGGCGTCAAAGTAGGGTTCGCTATGTCGAGCCTCTTCGTGGGCGCTGTAGCCACGAAGCTGCTCAGCTCGAGGATGTTGGATGGGCAAATCCTGCTGTGAATCCGCCTCAGATCCAGTTACACTTCCCTGGTCCTTGCCAAGTCCCATCGCCTTGACCAGAGAGAACCGACGGTCCTTCTTATCACTAGAACCTTGAACGCTGCCACTACGCTTCTTTCCGAGGCCGAGAGAGAATGATCGTCGGGATGCCTTTGATTCCATGGAGGGCCTGGGACCAGCTTCCTCACCTGGCATCATGGTGGTGGGCATACTGACGGGAGGATACTTCCTTGATTTGTCAGGCTGCTGCTGCTGCTCCGGTCGCTTCTTAGATCGTCCCCCAAAGATTGACCCGCTGCGACCCATGATCTTGTTACCAAGATCACCCAGAGTGTTTGACCTCTTGTGACCTCTGCCTGTCGACTTCGTCTCATTCTGGAAAGTCGACATCTTCATCACCTTAGGCGGAACACTACCCACAGTCTTGGCGATGTTCTCCTCATCCTCGGGATTCTGAGGCTGTTGAATTCGACCGTGTGCGTTTGTGTCGGCAATCGTGGGAGGTGCAGGCTGACCATAGTTCCCATGAGACTGCAGACCCATTGATGCAGAAGATTGCATTGAGCCCTGGGTCCTTGGCCTTGCTGTGTTGGCTGGCCCAGTCATAAAGGCATTGTCGGAAGTGGCGCGGGTATCGCGAGCTGGCCTGTGGGGGACAGCACTCTTGTGCGAGCTCTGTGGACGTCTTGACTGGGTACGAGAAGGGTTGTCCTTTGTCATAGGAGGTTCACGAGGAAGAGGCTTCTCAGTATTGGCTTCAGGCACATCCACTGGTGCCTGCTGCTGGAGGGAATGTGAACTAGGTTTTGAAGGCGCGGCATCTGCACCACGCTGAGTTTTCGTCGTAGGGGCCACGTATTCAACCTGGACTGTTCTTCGCTTTGCATCCTTCGGTGTGCTGCGATGAGTAGTCTCAGATTCCGGATCAACACTGCCATGAGTCTTCGCCAGTCCTCCAACAACAGGAGGATGAGATTGTTTTTGCTTCGAAGCTTCGCGGACAGAAGAGCTTCGGGCAATCGTCGGGGCCTCGGCGTAATCGTCTGGTGACACACCCGAATCGGGGACTTCTGATGGTAACGTTGTCGAGCTTGTGATGAATTCAACGAGGTTCGCGTATTCACTCAGCCAGCTGTGCCGAGCAACTTCGAATAGATCCGCTCTCTTGCGAGGGTTGGGCACGAGTATGCGGCGGAGGAGGTCTCGAGCGTGAGGGGTGACGTATTCAGGGAAGGTTAGAGGCGTTGTCACAATATACTTGTATAAAAGGTTGATGTTGTCGCCTTCGGGATTGGCGGGGTCATCGTCGAAGGGGAGGTAACCGGCGAGCATGGCATACTGTAAACAATGGTCAGTCAAAACTCTCGTTCTGTGTCAATCGCACAACTTACCAAAATGACACCGCAACTCCAGACATCCACCTTGCGTCCAGTATAAAGAGAATCACTGACAACCAGTTCAGGCGCAGCATAACAAGGACTACCACAGCTTGTCTGCATGAGGTCACCCTTCCTAGATCCGTTCATCTTAACCCGGTCTAAGCCCATTCGCTTCACAAATTCCTTATCTGTGAGATTAAGCTCTTCCTCCTTACTCAATTCTTCATTGGGGTCAAAGGTGTTGGCGAAGCCGAAGTCGGTAATAATAATGTTGCGGTTTCGATCGAGCAGCAGGTTTTCCAGTTTCAGATCCCGATGTACGATTCCCTTCTTATGGAGATATCCAACACCAGACACGAGCTGGGCAAACAAGCGACGAGCCGCGTTGTCCTTGAGATAACGGTGGTTAAGGATGTAGTCAAAAAGCTCACCACCCGACGCATACTCGAGGATGATACCAATGTGTCGGTCTGTCTCGACCTTGTCGATTAGGCGCACAATATTAGGGTGCTGGACTCCGCGAAGGATGGCAACTTCGCGGTAAATCTTGGCGAAACGAGAGGGGTTGCTACCCACACTGTCTCTCTTGATGAGCTTGATAGCAACCTGCGATATTGTGAGTCGAGCGTCCCCAACAAGACTAATTGCTAGCTTACCTGGACGCTACTGTCCTGCTTCCAACCCAGTTTCACTTTGCCAAATTCACCCTCACCGATAGTGTTACCCAGAATAAAATCGCCAAACTTGGTATTGCCCTTGTGGCTTCGGCTATGATCGTGCCGACTTCGTTGTCCTCGTCGTTCCTCATGGTGATCACCCGTCGCGACAACAGGAGGCGGCGCTGCGGCATCTTCGACGTTGTTGTGCTGGGCTGCAGCATGATTGCGATCCCGGTCGATGGTATCTTGAGCAGCTGCAATTGCTTTCGTCAAGCTGTCAGTGGCATCGTGGACGGGTTTCGAGGGCGTGCTGTGTGCGGATCGGACTGGCATGGAAGTGGTTGCGGCCCTGCCGTCTCGGCTACTGGCTCGGGCAGCAGTGTCAGCCTTGCTGCTTCGGTGACCGTTCTCGGCAGCCGCTGAATCACCACGCGAACCAGTTCGAGTGGATTCGTTTCGACGGGGAGAATTGGTCGACTTTTCGTTAGAATACTGAGACCTGCGCGAACTACCACCTTGGTGGTTGGACGAGGTCCTTGGGGGAGCGACGGGAGGCATGTTGCCTTGCCAGTCAGAGGCAGAGGCTGAAGGTTCTTGATCGTTAGGCGCCGAGGCGGTGACGGGTGAACCGAAGCCGGGAGCTAGATGGTAAGAAGGTGAGGGAGCGTTGTCGTTCGTTTTTCGTGAAGGAGGTCGTCGCGAAGATGAAGAAGCGGTCGAGGTCTGCTGGGCATTGTACGCCTGGCCGTTACCATTAGGGGATGAGTGCGAGGGCCTGTACTGGCGGGACGACGGTGTGCTCAAGGGGGACGAGGCCAGAGCGGTGTGTTGATGGGGGGCCGTCTGTAAGGCAGCCGACGACATCTTCCACGCCCAGACGCGTAAAATAAATCTGACGGATCAAACCGTTTGGCAGAGCGTTTTTTTAAAACACACAATACAACGGTGTGCGCGAGAGTTGAGATTTTCTGGCAGTGGCGCTCAGGAAAAAAAAAAGCCAGGCGGCGGACGCGAATATGCAGGTCGAAATACCTGGCAGTTTCAGACAGCCCGGTCTAGGGAAGCGCTGAACCGGGGATAATATGTACGCGGCGCCAGAGAAGCAAAGCAGCTGTAACAAGCGACAAAGACGGGGGAAGCCGTTTCCAAGTCAATGAAGGAGTACTAAAAGTGAATTTGAGCAAGAGTTGGGAAGAGTAGAGCCGAGTAGAGTTCGTGCGTGTCTCGACTATCTCATGGTGCGCGCGCGATGAATTGCGAATTACTCGATATCGGTCGTATCCGCTTTCTTGCTTCTGCTGCTGCGTCTGCTTGCTTCTTGCTCGCTTGTTTTGGCTTCTGATTATATTTTCGGGGCGAACGGGACTGATCCAATACAAAGCTGAGTTCTGCGGTCTGAGGTGCAGCTAAACGGCCGCGACGGGCGGATCAGGATTGGAGGACGGCCGACGCTGGATGCGTTGGCAGCCGAACAGGGCTGGGCTGCGGATGGCACTGAACTGAATGTAGGTATGGATTGTTTTTTTTGTTGTTGTGTTGATGCCCTGTGTTTCGCTGCGCCTTGGTCTTGGGCCTTGGATCCTGCAGGTGCTAATTAACTCCCCTTTTTTGATAGGACTGGATCCAATTGGGCTTGACGAGACGGGACTTCTTGACTGGACTGGAGGTTGGGGCGCGCGATGGAGCGCAAAAGAGAGTTGAGATCGTCGGTTCGACCTAACGCGCAATGCAGTGCGATGCTATGCTATGCTATGCTATGCGATAATAGCGACGCGCAACGCCCAAGGAGACGTGAAATATCAAAGTCGCCAGCCAGAAACAGGCGAGTGAAGAAGAAGGGAAAGAGTCGATCGGGAACGAGGTTCAATTAAACGGATGTGGTAACAGAACAACTGCCAACCACCAAACCAAACCAAACCAAACAAGCCAGGTCCCTCCTAACGTTAGGTGAGTTTAGCAAAATGGGGTGAGGACCGTGTCTTGAGTCGGGGCCTCTCGCGCTATCAGAGTCAGACAGAGAGGTTGGAACTTGGAGGTGGAGGGAGTCAGTCTGAGTCTGAAGGGGGAACTTTGCAGCCACATGCCCTTGTAAGCCAGTAAATTTAGTGGACGGGAGGGAAGCAGAAACAAGCGTCAATCGGATCTAAATGGGTTCGAGGTACTTAATTTCATGCGGGATAAACATGCGATTTTCATGTACAACACCCCGGTCCGAGAGAAGGGAAGCCATTCATCAATTTCCCAGATGGGACTCTCAAGACTCAAAGACTCGGGCGCCAGGACGATATGAGACGTTCTAAGAGACTATGAGACTAGGGTAGAGGTACCTACTAGGTACGTTGGGCTGCAGGTGTGGGACCCTCGAATGACGGATCTTCCAATGGAGAGGAGAGAGGGAAAAACAATCGGTCAATTCATCAACTCCAGTAAGTAAACAGTAACAAACAACACTGACCCGACCCATTAATTAGACTAGCTAGGGCGCTCTTTGAACTGAAAAAGCGTCAGAGCATTGAAACTTGTGAGACTTTGCAGTCGAAATCTGTCAAGTCTCAAGATGCCCGCCCGCGCATACATCCATGCATGCCCTGCCTGACCTTGTATATGATCCAATGCAAGGAGTCGAGGGGAAAACAGAACCTTGGCTGGAAGGGGGACTCTGCATGGGTTTGAACGCATCAAGATCCATTATGAGGGTACGTAGCGTCTGAATCGAGCGCAGCACAGAGTACCACTGCAGTACCCCTGAATATAGCGCTGTCGTTCCTGCAGGTACGGTACGGATACAGTTTTGTGTTCCATCTTTCAACTCCAGCTGCATCTTCTGTCACCATTCCGTGTCTCATCCGATGGATGCTCTTGATCTCATTACAGCACCTTGTTAGTTCCCGACATTGGCGCTATCAGCTGGTCAAGAGAACAATATTCCGCAACTAAGAACTTACAGAGTTACAATGGCCATCAACTTTAAAATGGCAAGTACTCAGACCTTCGGCTCAATAGATTATGGCCCATTTATTACATGGAGATATTGATTATTGAATAACGATGACGAACCATTACCTGACCCAATAAAACAAAGCAAAGGAAAACAAAAACAAGCCTCTTGTTCCTTCACCAACTCTCCCTTCTCTGATCCTCATGTCTCTTGTTTTCTCGAGATTGGATATCATGCTTCAACCGAAAGCCATCGGCTAGTGCTCGCACCATCAAGTCTCTTGACCTTTCTCGTGCCCTTGACCCTTGACCCTTGTTTCGAGGCGTCTGAAGCTAGTCCAACCTAAGTTCTGCCCAGCCGAGACCTTCTCTCAGGTCCCTGTTCGTCTGACGTCGCGTACCTGGGAATTGAATTTGGTGCCTGAAGCCAATAATCTCAAAGTCGGTCATTACGGACATCAACTCAATATCGTGCGTGTGTATCGCATGCTGACAGCAGCATCAGCTCAATCAGGGAGGTCTTTATTACATCCAAGGCAAGGACAAAACGTCCGGTATGTGATGCGAGGCATTGACCAGTAATCTTACAAGTGGGCTTTGCGAGGGGGTTGTTCTCTGAAGGTGGGTGGTCTCAGCTTTGGCTTTTCTTCTTCTTGATGACATTCACGGCAACCCGCGTCACCATGTTGAGAGCATTGAGCAAGTTGTCGGTCAGGCCGTCGATGATAGCGTATGTACATGGATGGATGACAGTTCAAGATTCCAAGCCAACTAACTGTATTAAATGGGTGCATCAACTCAACCCTCCTTCTGGTTCCTCGTCCGCATCAAGGGCAAGCAACGTACCATAGCTACTTGATGATCAGCTTGCTCAACACCGTCTTGTCCAGCTCCAACTGCTCATCCCACGGTCCGTCTCGCCTGGGCCCGTCCATGGTCTTGTTCCTCGTATTCAGCCCGCACCAAGTTGAACAAAGGAAGCTCGAGGCCAAGTTTCCACTTATTTCGAGAAGTTAAGATGGAAGTAGCCAAACCGTGCTATGGTTCTAGAATATACATGAAGACGATTTCAGGGTTGAGGTTTTGCTCCGCTCGTCCAACTCAGCTGGGTGTAAATGGCTGTATTCTCGAGCCTGTAATGCTATTATGATACAGAGTACTATGAAGCATATCAAACAATAGCAACTCAGTTTTCCCCATAACCCGACTCTGTAATTCTCTCACTTTACAGAATGTAACCTTGATTTAGCTATCGAGATGTGATGTCTAGGTTCAAGGTTCAAGCTCGACACCATCTTCCCTAGGCACCTCGGCATACATACAAATCACAATCATTAGGTTCGTCACGAGCACACTTTACTTCTTGGAGTTATATACATACTACTACGCTGTGAGATTTGTCGGAAGTAGTTTCTTTTTATGGCGCGGAGCTTTTTTAAGTTAGGTACTCACCACACATAAGACACATACCGACGAGGAGATCATCTTACAGCGATGGCTCACCTACAGCGAATAATGGGTTAAGAGGCTGCAACAGCGTAACAATAAAGGAAAACATAGAGGATTCTGGAGTTTGGCACAATAATAGCAATTTCTGATCTGGGCAGTCCCAAGACTTATTGCGCCTTAACGTGAGATGATGTGTTGCAAATTTAGGATCTTCAGGCCATCATCATGCTCACAGCATCTTCCCTGGGGTTAGCCCATGGATTCTTCCCTGACCTTGCTTAAACCGAATGTCATGCATACAATATCCGTAGATTCTCATGCTCTGGGTTGGGCACACTTGATCAGCGTCGAATCTCGCTTGCCATTCATTTCCCCAGACCAAACAACCAAATTCTTTTGATGACTTCAACAACAGCAAAATCTCAGTTGCGGCTTACAAGCACTGATTCCATTATTGCATGTGCTTCTCAGGCTATGTTGATATTAACCATTTATCCCGAGACAGTCCTTTTTCCCCCACGGACTCCTGAAACACCCTAATATCATCTTATATTTTTCCCGCGACTTAGACGCCACGGTATATATTTTTATCTAACATTGACGTGCTAGACCAAGGCAGATGAGGAAGTAGCACACGTTGAGGAAGCCATCTGAACGTGCACGACTGTTTTTCGATGGGAATTTGCACAACAAGGCTGCGCTTGTGGTGTTGAAGTCTAAGAGACTAAGAGCAGCATTAATACCGGAGATGAGCTACGCGTAAAGCAGACAGGGATCCATCTGACGTGGATTTGAGCTTGACAAGGTTGCTTTGACTTCTTTTCCTCGTTTCAGACGTCATCTTCCGGCGTCGCCGTCTCCAGAAACAGATTCTTTCTTTTGGAAGAATCGATGCGGGAACTGGAGATCAACTTTCGCGTCCAAGTGTTTGGTTCATGAACGTCAAACCTGGTACGGATCTCATAGACATGGCTTCCACTGTCATGATGGGTTATCAACCTTTGCTTTTCAGTAGGTCCCTTCTCAGCTGAGCCACTATGTCATGTATAAATGGTACGTTATATACGTGCATTTCAGCTGAACTTGGAATCACCCCTCACTTCCTGTCACGACGCGTCCATCCTGGTCATCATGAGCCCGCCAAGTAACATGCCGGGCCAGTAATCCTAGTCGTCGATAACGCCTTGGATCTTTACCCAGATCCTCAAATATGCTTGTGTCTTGAATCGCAATTGCAATTGCACAAGTGAAGATCGCGTTACATTCACTCGACAGTTCATCTCTAACGCATGACTAGATCCTGGTCATGGCCCTGATTCCCCTCTCGATCTACGCTCTCGATCGATAGTTGTGATAAATCATGCTCCCATAGCAGTCATAACTAGGTTTGCTCATGCGATATAGGTACTCTGCATATGGGACTACTTATCAATCTCCGCAGGAACTGAATCCATCACGTCACCAGCGATGGTGATGTTCGCATATGTTCAAACTAGTATCCAACTTACCTCTGAGCTTCAAGCAAGCTGGGTTGGAATCATCATGAAGTGAGGGGCCTTCCCTTCATGATTGAACAGCCCTTCGTTCTGTCTTGAGGTATCCTAGAAAGAGGAGTGTCCGTTCTGAGATCAGTTTAAGAAGCATGAACTTCTCTCATGTCGTCTAGCAGGGATACAACTTCTCTGACCTTGCTTGGGTATTTAGACAGGCGTATAACGGGAAACAGTACGGTATGCAAACCCGTTGCAACTCACCTCTAAATGCATTAAAAGCCATGCGCAATGCTTAGGGCATTTGCTAACCATGAACCACTAAAAGTTTAGAAATCATTTGCATTGATGTGTACCAATGGAGTCAACATAAGTTCAGCTTATTATCTGCGTACTTTGACCACGTTCTATTAAATATCCTCTATAATGACCACAAGGCCGACGAAATGCTGCGCTAGATATGTGAGATCAAAATGCCAGATGCGATGCTTAAAGCTTGATGCTGATATTATAAGCATCTAATGCTACCGCGACCCCTGTGATCGTTGCGGTATATGCAACTAATATTCCCATTGTCAGTACGGGGGTAGCATCCAGTGTGTTGACTGTCATATTGACCAAACCAGTCAACAAGTTTGCCAACAAGAAGATGGCCAATCCGTTACGATTGTATGCTCGGATTACACGACTGGTGGCCTGTGTATAAGCCTCCTTCTCCGTCTTTGCGTCTTGTGCATTATAGAAGGCAGGGAAGAATATCGTATCGATGACCGCAAAACCCAGCAGTTGCAAGGTGTTGAAGGCAACAACCCATAAAACATAGGGTAGGTTTGCCATGCGACGGGATACTGCCAAGCCGAAACCATAGTGATAATTCGTGGAGAGCAAGTAGAGTCCAGTCCAAACACCACCCCAAACAGCCATGGTCATCAGAAGGGTGTTCCTCTGGGCTCCAGGGCTGGCGGTACTTTTGGGAGGGATGTTACGGGGAATGACAAACATGCCCGTATCTTGCCCAGCAAGGAAAATCGCCAGGTATCCAATGAAGCTGAAAATACCTTCCCGGTTCATGCTGATTAGGTCGGTCCTGGGGGCCGTCAAGACGTACGCCTTTAGACTAGTGGTTTCAAGCAGAATTTGATATGTACCGCCCACCAACAACGACAGAGCTGCAAATGAAGGAATCCATTTCAGAGCTGACTGGAAGATGGCAACAAATGGGGGAAGAAAACCAAGGGTGAAGAAGAAGTTCCAGTGAACGCCATATTCTGTCACATGTTCGGCGTAGTCCAAACCCTTGACACTCAGGAAACGTATCAGCCCAAGCACTAGTAGTGGGATAGAATGGCGCAGCGAATGCACGATCCGGTGGGAAAGTGGTGTTGCCCGGCCTGTTGTGCGACCGATCGCTTTCTCACGCAATACAGGACGAGCTGCAACAAGGCCGGCTGAGAAGACAAAGGATCCAACACCTAAGTCCATCAGAGAAGTACCCCATGTCTCAACCTTGGCAAACCGTCTCGGAAACAAGCGGAAATCGACAGCAAGAATGGCCACACAGGTGACAATCATCATGCAACCGCGGAAGTTTGTAAGAAAAGGCTTCGTTGATAAGACATCAAGCTGCCCGGAATTTTCCTTGGATCGCGCATTTGGAGGGACCTTGAGCTTCTTCTTTCGGCTCGCAGATTGAGGTGGGAGGACGAAGATGAGAATCGCAGGCGTAGTGAGAAGAAGGTTCAGAAGAAGCGGTGATTTCGAATAGAGAGTTATTGACAGGAGAATGGCTCCAACGTTGAGAAGGAAATCAACAGCGAATGCGAGTAAGGTATACGGTTCGAAGAAGGACTGGCGGGCTTGGAGGACGGACCATAGAATAATTGCTACCTGTAACAATTCAAGATTAACAACTTTTCATACACAGCATGGTATGAGCAGGCGGAATGGGGGCACCGACAGCCGCGACGGATGTAACATAATTGATTTCTGCGACAGAGCCGCCAGAGAGATTGGACACAAAGTCCTCCTTTCGTTGCTTGTAGCTCCCGGGTTCAGACATGGCCAGCGGCAAATGACGGCAAGCCTCAGCGCATAATTTAGGAGAGTGTAGAGGTTCGGGCACAAAGAAATGGTGGAGGCAGTAGATCTGTCAAAGTCGACAGGTAACGTTAAGGTCAGCCTTGAAGTTACCACGTTGTAACGACGTGTAAGTAAAGTTGTCGTAGGATATTGAGATGGAGGGGCCCGAGGCTAAGGTACGGGGACAGGGAGCTTTGACCTATCAGCCAATGAGACGTTGCGCCTGAGACAGGACACCCTGTCACGTGTATCCTCACCACCAACCTCATACGCCTTATACACAGTATTATTAGTCTCCGTCTTCAACCTCACACCAACAGACACTGTAACCTTGCGATATTCGACAGGTCAGGCTTTCATCGGCGCCTCATTCAGGCCGCTGGGCCGGGGAGGCCAACCAAAACCGGGCTCTGTCCCGCGGACGCAGACTCATCATGTCGGCATCCATTGCCTAGAGCAAGCCGCATTTCTTTGTTCTCTGGCTTAGCAAGCACACTCTTTCGCTTCGTCAAAGATTTACGCCAACGCCATATGGCTAACTCCTTTGTGTTGAAATCTCTGAAGTCAGAGCATGCTGGGGCAAATGAGCAGCGCATATGTCATCCTTTCTTTAAGATGGAGCGCCATTTTACTCTAATAATAAAATATTTATCATCCTACCATGGGAGAGAGGGCTACTCCTTGCTCCTCATAACCTTCACTCTCCCATCTCCCAGAAACAGCAGTGTCAAACTTCTTGTTTATGTCTCATTCTTGTCTGCCTGCCCAGAGCCTGTCCAATATCTTCGTGAAACTCCTTCTTCGTTATATCAACTATGACCACAGTCTCCTCTTCAGCCAGACCTCGTCCACCCATAGAACCTATCCAAACTTCAGGCCCTGGTCTCAACGTCCGATCTTTAAGATCCCGTATCATCCAGAAGAGTCCGTCATGGACCCCTTCGCCCCTATCACCACACAGTCGACCTCTTCCACAACTTCGAGAGCCCAAAGATGATGATATGAAGCAGGATGTTGATACAAAAGTTGATCGGTTTGAACTCCGAAAGCGTGATCTTCCCAAGCTTGAGTCCGGTTTACGCAATGTCTCCTTGAGACCGACTGCACCTCTTTCTCTCCAAAGCCCAGGCCCCAGCACTTTGCCATCTTGGCCCTCTCCCCTTTCTGCGCCACTTCTGGCTCCTCCTGTCTTTCAAAGACCTACTCTAGCAGATGAGACAAGAAGCATGTTGCTTCAGGAATCAGATGCAGAGCAAGGTGGTGAATACCCCAGTGTCGACTATGAGCGCCGACAATCTGCCCCTGGTGGCCCCCTTCACGCCAGAGCTATGCACCTTGCTCGACAAAGAGAACATCATCGTCGGCGATGGATTGCAGCTTCGCACAGATCTCGTGAGCCCGAGGTATTTGTGCTACCTGTTGAGCTTCGTCGCTTGTCTCAGTTATCTTCCAGTGATGCAGAAGCGTCCTCGCCCTATCCTTCAGAGAGACGTTTGACTACCCGTGTGGCTGTTCATTCGCGTGGTCGGAAGTCAATTATACTCTCTAGAACCTTCGACTTGGACGAGTTACAAGCTACACTTCCAGTTGTGAGCCCTCTTGAACGACATAAAGAGAATAGGCGGGCATCAGTTGTCACTCTGCAACCTCCTTCTGTCAGCTCTCGAGCATCTTCACCCGGAGTCTCTCACGAGAGACGTCATTCCCACGGTGTTCTTCCTAGAGTAGATGCAAAGCCCTCGCCGGATTTTGAGCGCAGAGGCTCCCGCCAAGGTTGCGGCCCTGTCTCTATACGTAAGTACTTGAATCTTGAACCTCAACATTACGGCTCCGCGAACCAAGTCTAACTTTTCTCAGGTCTCAGCTATGCTCGAACATACCTTCCAGTTCTGGCTGCTGTCATTCTTTCTGAGCACGTTCATCCTGGCGACACGGTTGAGCTCCCCCTCCCACATCCGCATGCTTGGGCGGACACTGTCGCACATGTTTATACCGGACGAGTCACACTTACAGAGCCCATCAAGCAGAACATCTTGTATCTTGGGGGTTCAGTCTAGAGGAACACGAGAACAAATCAAGGACATTGGTACGTGAGAATGTTCGAACTTCTTGGACATCAGATCTTGACAGGCAACTGGACTATGGGAGGGAACTTTTCAATATTTCTCGTAATTTTGGGTGTCACCAGCGAGTCAATGCAACATTTCCATTCTTTTCCACCCGATTCCTTCTGCAACAGCCACTGAAGTTAAGGGGCATCGATCACTTCAACGCAGAGACCATAAGAATGACCTTCTCGGGCTGTATCATATAGTGACAGCCCTTCATTTTCGAGTTGCATACGGCTTTCATCGGGCCGTGCTGACCTTCTGGCATAGGTAGGACCTGGCTCATGTATGATGTCTTCAAGCTGCCATTTCTTGTTGCTTTTTGCCCCGATGCGTTTTCGGGCTGGTTACTTCCCTTGAGATATGTGTATTTCGAGCATCACGTCGTTCACGTGGCAGAGATTATGAATTAAACACCATGAAAGGTGTGAATCTGTCGACCAAAAATCTCAAAGAAATGTTATGTAGAGGGAACGTTTGAGTCATTGTAGCGTGCTATATGGTCATGAAAATAGACCGTTTTTTTTTTTTTTTTAATTTTTAAAATCACGTATCATAAACAAGAAACGTCCTTTGTGAGCCTGAAAACCGAGCCGTGGACTGAAGCGATCGCTATATTATCCGTGTATGGTGAATTCATAGGAGAAGATCCATATTCGATCTTCGAACGATAGTATATAAAGGAGGCCAAGGTCATATCACGTTTTGTTCTTTGTTATATTTTATTCCTTAATCTGTTCTTGATAGCGACCTTGCATCGCCATGCACGAAGCATAACTCAGCTACCCCAGGTTTCGATAATGCATATCATGGTGTTAAAGCCCTGCCTCGGTTGATTCATATGGTAGTCTGCTTGGTGCGGAAGACCAACCCTATTTAGAAGGCGTTATTGGTGTAGAAAATGGCCGAGGGGACGATTTCGGTCGGCCCTCACATGTCTCAGACGGTCTCTGCATCGGATATCACGCGATGTGCCCACAAGATCACTGACAAGAGATCAAAGCTATGACATCTGGAGCTAGGTTAGCATCACGATGGTGGTCAAAGAACAAGCCCGTGCCTATCTGCCACCTGCTCACTCCCAGCCTATCGTGGTCCCCTCCCCCACAAATGCTCGATGTGTTGTCGACACGAACCCTCCAGAATGCCAGCTTCGCTTGGTTCAGCAAGTGGAGAAGGACGGCGCGACGCAAGCATGGCCTGCAGGATGCACGCTCGGACGCTGATGATATAAACACACCTGTAGTGTGGCCCTCTAGCCTGGCCTGACGCTGCCAGGGTTCTTGGTGGCACTAAAATCTATCGCGTGTATTTTGGGCTAGGTTCTTCAGGTAGCGCAGTTAGGATGTTCAACAGTCGATTTTGAGACAACAACCTGCATAAACAGTAGATGAAGGAGAAAACATTTCGCTACTAGGTAGGTTAGCAGTTTCTGCGCCGTAGACTTGCTCAACCCCGGTCCGCATACTTGTCTATCGAGTCTTGATAATGCGTAAACGTGGATGAGGTCCCTCACAACAGCGACACATAGAGTTTCATTCAGGGTCCATGTTGAAATGGACCGGCCCGGCGGCTATTGCGGCTTTGCGACTTGAAGCGGACCTCCGAAGAGTGGGCGATGGATGGCCGACCGATGGTAAGCCGCCGCACCTAAGCCCACCGTTTTAGGGTGGGCTTTGTGAAAACGGCGCATAACAACAAAGACCGCGAGTAATTCAGTGCATTTGCAGAGTTATATGTGAGCCAGTGACAGTTATGGCCAAGTAATTAACGCATAAGACCATATATCTGCCCGATGTGATAGGTGAGTTGCGGCAGCCGGGAGAGATCAGAAGTCAAGCAGAGCCGGCTCCCTTTCAAAGCGATATCTTTTCTTCCTCGTTCTGCTTCGTTTCAACAATGCACGGCAGTCGATACATTGAGCTTGGCTGTAGCCACAAGCAATGGGCACAGTCTCTATGCGACATTTCTTCCGGGAAGGGACGGAATCTGAAGTATTAACTCTTGGCTCTGATTGCGTTGGTGTGCCTGAGAAAACAGCAGGGTTCACACCAAGACGTCCCTTTGCTGGTCATGGGTAGGCATTTGACGATGTGACGCCTCCGGCCGATAGCGAGCTGCAGCTAAGCATATGGGGATGGATGGTGGGTGTACACTTGACGGGCGATGAGCGAACAGACTTGTCGATCTTAGAACTGCATTAGAGGGTCGATAATCGTCAGACGCCATCTCGGCCGGGGTCTTTTCTTGCGCCATCTCTACAGTAGCAGAAGAGGAGCTTGTAGGGATGAAGAATGGAGACGGGAAGAGAGAACGGAGATTGATGAATCAATCAAGTCCTTGCCCAATGAGCAGCCAAGAGAAGATACGTACTGCGAACTACTTTCCGGGTCGATCGAACTGGTTCCTCACAACCCTTACCTACCTGTCTACCTTACCTGAGTACCTAGAGTGAGTGCCTTGCAATCTACTAACCTACGTAGCACCCAAAGATAGTAGGCATCACCTCAGGGAGGGAAATGATGTACCGTGTACCTATCTAGTCATCTAGATCCCGCTTGGTACGAGATCTCAAGTTGCCTCATCAGGCAATCAGCCATGAGAAGCTTTGACCATTGCTTGTTGCTATCACTCGATTAGGCATCTCGACCTTGGACCAAAACCTATCACCAACCAACACTGAACATGAGAGATAATTCGTTAGACCTCGACAGGCATGGCCGTTTCTCGATGATTCACCTACTATAGCCACCAGCACTTGCGGCAGGATGCAGATAACCAAGCCAATACTTCAGCATCTCGATCACCTCATCGGGTTCCGGGCCGCCTGAGCAGAAATATGTGATTTATTCATGTGCTACAGAAACTGAGCACCTCAAAAGTCCAAGACATGCATATGTATGCATACTCATGTAGTTATGTGCGTTCAACGTCGGCAGGTCTCAGTGTATGATAGAGGGGCATCGTTTGTGCAGGATAAACCACATCCTTATGCGATTCCGAAACACCAGGAACGCTTGATGCGACTATTTGTTAGCCGTTGTCGTTCTCTATCAACAACAAACCCTGTCACCAGTTGCGGAGGGGTTTCCTTGGCATCACGAACGCGATTGACCCGTGCCATCCTTGCTATTGCCGATTGAAGTCCGAGCTCTAGACCCACGACGATATCTTCGCCATCAGAGAGGGGAAACGGGGCTACTCGCAAGGGTCCATGGCGCAGCAACTGGACAAAACACAACAGGGACAGTGACTCGACAGCCAGATCGAGGCTCAGCCTGTGCAATGTCGATTACCCAGTGACTTTTCTGATATGTGGCTATCCGTCCCATCCCGTGGGGCTGGTTGTGCCATGAGCGTTGCGATACGACGAGAGAAGAGGAATCTCCAGTAATAATAAACCTTCTGTATCAACGGCATCGGTCACTCGCTGACTGACGAAAGATCTGCAAAGGATGGACTATTCCCGGAGGATTAACGACCAGGGACCTGCATCCAATTCGATGTAAGATGATGTTATGCAAACAAAAGATTCAAGGCTATGGGGGTATTTGCAACCTTTGCCAAAGGTTGGGTTGGTGACACAAGCAGGATCGGTCCTTTGGTGAGGTGGATTTAGGAGCAATACATCGTCACAGACATCAGTTGTTGTGGATATCGTTAGGATATGTTTCTCCAGGGTCAACCAACATGACATGCAGCTTTGCAACCCCCAAGGGGCCTCATGAGCTCACGCAAGGCATTACGCCAGCAATAGCATCTGAAAACAAGTTCTGATGCAGTACTTATCTTGCTATTGGCAAAAGAACATTATTTCTCAAACAGAGCCGGTCCAATGGCGGCCATATGCCAGACGCACACCAAAATCGCAGAGCCCCAAGGCCCGCAGAAAGCTAGACAAGAACCAACATGACATTACGACAACGATGATGAACGACATACATTTGTGGTGGACAACTGTCGTAATTCATCATGCACCAAAGGTTGCGATGATATTCGACACCCACACCATCAGACATGTTGACTCTTGTTGCAGATGGTAGTCTATGCATATACAACTATACACTACTACATGCATTACGTACTACTAGATTCAACAAGATATAATGCAACGAACGGTAGAAGGATAATCACGATGCAGATGCCAAGCTAACAAGCCAGTCGCATCATAGTGATCCTGGCTTAGCCTGGCTTACACTCGCTACCCCCAGACTGAGATTCAGCTAACCACAATTACACCAGGTACCTTGCGTTGTCCATCTCACATCATGATATCTCCTGTGGTTACTGTACTCCGTAAGTGGGTATCAAGGGAAAAAAACCCCGCGTCAGAATCCATATCATATCAAAAAGGACCAAGTGCAGACGATCGCTGTCCACAAGTGCTTAGCTTGGCTTGAAAACTCTAGCCTCTGTGCTTGGCGTCTATCTTGCACCCGTCCTCCAGTAAACTCGATCAAGCCCCTCCCCACACAAGCAGGCTCATTACGTTTCCATTCTGCCTTGTTCCCTAGATTTCTGGCTGTGCTCGTGATTCGCACTCGCTATGCTGCGAGGTCCTTGGGTGGTTGACACACATGATCTAGCCTGATAGCTGTCACGGCCACGGAGATTGAAAATGGGATCGATGTCTTGGTTCGGCCGACAAGGAGGGGAAGCGGAGTGTATACCTGGTGGGGGCTTACAGGCTTGTTTCTTGACTCTGAGTCTTGTCCAACCAGACTCCCCTGTCTTGTCTGAGCCTGCACCTCATCTTGAGTCGAGTCCCGCTGAAGATGCAACGGTGATCAGGGAAACCCGGCCTGACAATGACACGAAAGTGGTTCCTGTTTGCCCTCGATGCCACATATTACGACTCGCGTTGTTTCAACTGGGACATACATAGTATTTGCCTAACAGGGCAGGACCCTGGATATCCCGAGCTTTACGGATCTGTGTGCATCAAAACCTTCAGAGATGATGCGATAATTAATCCCCCTTTTGACTTTGTGGCTACCTGTCTCATCAACCTCCGGCACTTGCGCGAGATGCGAGTGCAACACGTCAAACCCTAAGCCAAATATAGCTTGCTGCAGTTGAGCAGATGCAAGATTTTGGTGTGCCATACTCAAGACCAAGGCCACATCTGAGCGAGGCCTGCCTGCAAACCATCTGAGCTGTCGTACCATGAAACTAATCACTTTGTGGGTGGTGCTGTGGATCTCCAATTGCCAGTCCATTGACCATCCTTCACTCTCTTCTTTAGGCTAGGGCTGTCATCACTAAACTCGAAGCTAGTGCCAACGATGCCATTTTGGGTTACTCAATGTCTCTACTGAGTCTGTATCTATCCTTGCCAACTAACTAACAGGTTGCTGTCTTTGATGTGGGTTTAACTGGGTATGAAATGTCTGCGCCCGTTATACCCGCCTCAGAAGTCAGAACCAAGTATGCAAAGTCAGATCACAGAGGCCATATTAGTAAACAAACAAGTAATTGTCTGGTAGGAGACATCTCCCAATGTTTTGATTATCACTCTCACATGCCTTAAAGCTAGCTATGCTTTGTGTACCCTTTGTGAATCTCACACACCACCTAGAATAGCCTCCACCCATAGTCCCAAATGATCCCAAATTGTTACAAAACGAGGGAAGATGACTCTTGCTCGGGTTTTGTTAGCAAGTCAAGAAGCTAGTAGTCATGATAGCCTTGACTGCTTTCCCACCAAAAATGTTTGGTCCAGCAAAGCTCGCTGTTCAGGTTACCACGTGTCTTTCATCTGCTTCGGAAATATCTCATCCCAAGGAGGTGACACTCTCAACCTCGTCAGCGGCCGTCGACTGGAAAAGCATAATCATCATCCCCCTAAGAAGCAAGAACTTTTGCCCAATCGGCCTCTTGAAAGGCCTCTCATCTGTGTCCCCAATCCGTCCTTTTTTTTTGGTGGTGGCTGTGGTGTGGTGTGCAAGAAGTAGAAAAGAGAAGAGGTAGGAAGATTTTCGTCGTTCCATTTAACCATTGGTCATGGACAATTAACTTCCCACGTGAAAATGAAAACGTTACTCATGGCCTCATCAAATCGTTTCCTCGCCAGGTCAGATTACCCAACACTGTGAATTGATCGAAGTTTCGTTCGTGTGCAGCTTGGTGGTGTTTGGCGTCATTGCCATTGGTGTATGCACTCGTATGGGCACATACGAGGTGCTTGAATCATAGGCTGCATAGTCGCTCTTTTCCCATGCGACTTGCTGTGCCTGAGGTTGCCGTCCCTTTTGACGAGCGTTATATCGAATTAGAGATCCCTTACCAGGAGGTGTCTTCAAAACGATTGAAGGCTGAGGGGCGGGAGCAAGTCGCTGCTCATCGTTTGCATCTCCGTCAGCTCGGCTACCCCATGAGGTCTAAACAATGGATGGTTAGTTGATTGCTCGGTACTGGGGGCTTTTCTTATTGTTCGAAACGTACCATATTCAAAGTGATCAGGGCGTACAGCTTGACCAATCCGTGGAAATATCCAAATATGACGGAAACGGGCAGGAACATGATATCGCTTGGGTTTCGAATAAACAGACCCATCAGCTTGACTACCTTCGTGAACGCAAACATGAAGATAAACTGAGCCCAGAACGCGTATCGGCGATTCTGGACATCCCAGTCCGCAGTTCCCCACCAGCATGAAGCTAGGAGAAGCGGATCAACGACAAAGGCCAGCGAAGTAAAAGTCGCGAAGTGAAGAGCATATGTGCACCACAATTGTTGCCTATTTCTTGTTAGATCGAACAAATTTCACGCGGATAATTCTTTTTACTCACTTCCAAATATAGCGTTCAGTTACCATGCTGGTCCAGTTGCTTCGCCAGTTGCTTCGGGCCCAACGAGAACATTGGTACAGAAATTTGGTGCTGTTCTCCAAAGTTGTCTCGATCTCACACTCCTTGTCGTACTGGATCCATGTCTTCCATTGGTGGCTTACCAGCCAACGAGTCACAAAGTTGTCGTCGTCAGCATTCAAAATCCACTTTCTCCATTTCTCGTTCTTGAAGCCGTGGAGAAAGTCATGACTAGAGAGGATTTCAGAGCGGTAGGCGCCGGTACGACCAGACATGCATGAGGTGCCGCCATCGATGTTGTGGGTGGCTGATATCTCAAAATTTCGACGCTCAATGTAAGCTGCACCCAGCCAGTTCCAGGCCTTGGTTGACCAAGAGCCATCATGCTCCCGTCGAACTCGTTGACAAGTTCCTACACCGCCGATTTGAGGGTCTTCAAATGGAGCGAGGATCCAGGGCATAAGAGTCGAGGGCCAGGTCACATCATCGTCCGCCATGATAGTGATGGGAGTCTCGACCTTGGGGAGCGCCTCACACACCTGCAGGCGCTTGTTGGCAATAGGAGTATCCAGAACACGGACTTTGGGGAAAACCAGGGAGTCTGCCAGGCGCTGGAGGTCTTTTCGCTTATCATGCGTTGTGACCAGAATCAACTCGGCAGGCTCGCAAGCAAGAATGCTCTCAATAGAAGGGCGCAGCTCCTCGAAAGCATTGTGAATGGTTGGGATAACCACAGTCACATCCTTACTCGTGAATGTCGGTTTGCTGGGGATGGGCTTCGACTTATATGTCCAATGGCTAACGCAATGAACTAGAAGACGGAGATAGCGATGAACCCTGAGATCATGTCAGAACTAGTTGGCCATGCTGAGATTTATGGCCTCCTAAAAGCCTTCTTGAAAAAAGCAGTTTTCATCTCAAGATATTGAAAATGACTTACCAAAGGCCTACAAAAAGGTACAACCAAAAGGTCGTTGAATACCAAAAGTTGAAAGAAGGCATTGGCAGTGCTAACAAACCAGCAAGACCAGGAAAATGGCTGCGCCCAATGCTTTGAGTCTCAGAGTCAGACATGCTGAAGCTGTTAATTGTCGAAATCCAATGAGGTTGAGAGGTGGGAGGAGGTGCTGTTGGTCCCGCGATGGGAAGAAATGTTCTTGTGATACACGGCTGTTGATGGGTATTGCACAACGAGGATAGAGATTCGAAAGAGTAAGGCGAGGAGGGGTTTACAAGTGATTTCAAAACAAGACTCTGTGTCTCGTAATCTGGAATTGATGGTGGTTGACCGTCCAAGATGATTGTGTTGTGGTGAAAGTGAATCAGAGACGCTGGAAGTACCAAAGCAAACACACTATGCAAGAGAGACACAGTCGCACCGTTGCAAGGCTCGAGGCACCGGAATAATATACAATGACGGGAAAAGGAATTATTCAAAGATGGCCATGACAAGAGGAATTGGCCGGTAGGAGCAGGGCGAGGAGGAAGGAAAAGAGGTAGTGGCGATGATAACAGCCTGGGGTGAAGACGGGGAACGGGTCTATGATATATACCTAAACCAAAACCCGTCTCTAAAACGGACCATGCATGAACATGGAGTAGTGAGGGTCCTTGATGAGGTCGTGGGCCATCGTAGTGTGTACCTAGTTGTGGTGGCACTGGTAGGGCGGCAACTATGTACGTAGAGACAAGCGCGCAGGTCTGTCGAGATTTGATCTTGTTCTGGACAACGGACAAGACAGCAGGGGTGTATTGGTCTTGCGCTCACTGCATTAGGACCAGGACCAGTGGGGAGCGAGGGGTTGGATGATTTGAGAGGGTTGGAGGGGCCATGTATGGCGGCGGCGGCGGCTCGAATTGGGGGATTAAAGAGGGCACAACTATGTAGCTAATTAGTAGCGCACATGGGATTGGAGGAGGGGGTGTATTGAGATCACAGCAAAGAGAAAAGAGACTGGCGCGCGTTATTTCAGATGTGTTACTGAGAGCCATTTGAGTCTCATTCGACGCCGACCCCGGCCGCGTTACTACCGAGAACGGTACGGGTTTATTTTCTGTCTCTTCTTGTTGTCCATTTCCATGCTACTGCTGCAAGCTGTCGAGAAACACTGGAGCAACTGAGCAAGCGGGGTGACTGTACATTGTAGACATGGAGCACTGCGACTATACTCAGGACAGGGCATGGGGGCGCAGGCTCGCAAGCGTGGAGTCGACATTAGCATCTTTTGCTAGGCACCTCAGTGCCTTGGCCTGAAAACTCCAGCATGTCCGTTCGCTTCTCTCGAGACCCTACCATCGTGGCGCCGATTCTAGGCTGGCGCATGAGAGTCACGTCTCGTGCCCGTAGCAGCCCATGTCAAGGTATTGAATAGCACTTGGCCAGTGCTGCTCGGCCCGCGGCGCACATCATGAGCCTTGTCGTTTCGTTGTTTTGCCTCTGGGGTCCAAAGTGCAGGGTTCACACAAACCTCGATGGCGTCGATGGCTACGGACGGGAGAGGAGACATGGGACCTTGTTCGTGTTTAGCGTGTGGATCTCGTTGCTGCTGGCGCGAGCGAGTAAAGTCCAACGAAGCCAAGACAAAAACAAGACCACCATTCAGCATTGCATTACCTTGGTGAGGATCTGGTGGGGAGTGGGTTAATAGCTGGAGGCGGCTTGGACATGAACTAGGATATTGTATGCATGTATCTAGGGACTCATCAATCTGCAACATAAAGCATAAAGCATAACCTGACTTGGAGATATGCCAGTCCATTAGCCGCTCGCCTGTGGTGCGACAGGCCGGCTCATCGTATCAGAAGCAAGAGGTGGTTGCCTTGCACCTTTGCATCTGAGGTTCAGAATGAATCCAGTGGAATGCATTGGACAAATGAGCAAATTGCAGTTCTGCTGCTGCAGTTGTGAGAGGCTGGATACAGCTACGTACGTATAGTATTTCGAGATTGCATATCGACAGATGAGGAGAACATCACTGATCCATTGGCCAACCAAGAGCCACTGACTGGAGGGACAATTGGCGAGCGAGCTACTGTACGAGGTACAGAGGACTGTCTTCGATATCGGATATCATGGACGTGCAGGCTAAGAATCCTTGAATGCAGGAACTGGGCCCTGATGCGCGCCAGCTACTGGACGAAGTATGGAGATGTTAGCGTATGTATGGAGAAGATGCAGCATGTAGGTCGAAGAAGCGATATCACACAATGTACAAGGGAGCTGAGCGGAAGACGGCTGATTCCTTCCGTGGCAATGAGATAAACTCATTTGAGGTAACTACGGGTAGGGAAGGTCCATGCTAAGATCAATCTTGATCTCGAGGCAAGTGCAATCGACAAGATGGGGGAGGAGCAGCACTAGTGAGTTTCTTCTATTCTCTTTGGGCAGATTCCTGTAGGTAAAATCATGGATAGTCCGGAGGAAAGTGGTGCAGAAGGTGCAGATAACCTCAAATCCGAGGTCCCTGTCTGGTCAACGTTAGCTTAGGTAGCAGGGTAAGGTAGTTGTCGAGGAAAGAAATGGTGGGGAACCCACCTTAGCACTTAGGCCTAGGTAATGTAATGCGCCTAGGTACCTATGTGCCTTTCCTGGTTGCATAACTCACGTCTTCTAATTTTCCTAGTTGATAATTGACATCTTGGTGGCTTCATCGAATTCGTGCTGAGGTACCTCGATAATGATTCAGATGTCACTCCCATCGTCTAGATAACAACCTGGTACACTCAAACATCCGTTGTGATGTTACGAATTCTTTTCGCTTTTCTTTATCGCCAACATGCACCTCCACATCAACCACCATGGATCAGCATGGATATCTTTCTCCGAGTCAAGTAATAAAGTCGCTTGAGGTGCAGAGAGGATTCCCGCGCCCTATCCACGCAGGAAGAGACAATGAGAGGACAGCCAGAGAGGACAGTGCATGTATGAAGTGGCCAGAGGAAACGCATCATCACATCACTTCGCATTGTCTCGCCTTCTCGAGTCGTCAAGATTGGATCCGCTCCGCCCATAAACGGCTGCCGCGTTGCGTCGCCTACCTCCAATGGAACTCGTAAGGGCCCGCGGCCGATTATGCTCGGTGGGAGGAAACCGGCCTGGAGAAAACAACCGACCAGCGGACACTACAAAACCGCAGATCGACCAGCCCGACAGCTAAACAGAGGCGACAGGGTTGCAATGCTGCGGATCCTCTTCGGCTTCGGCTGGCTGATGAGATTTACATTTTGAAAGACTCCGAGAAGAGCCAAGAATCTGCTTCTGCATCATCTCCGCTGGCCCCTTGTCTCTCTCTTCCAGTCATGATGGTTGTGTTACCTGCATCGGCAGCTTTGAGAGTCAGTGCACGGTGCAACGCACCAAAAGCCGATGATCTGTGGCTAGCTGCTATCTGTTCAGATATCAAGTCTTGGTGTAATATGACAGATGTCACTGTATGGATGGCTTGGTACAATATGCCACTACGCTGTCTATCAGAACACAGCCTTGTTTTGCTTCACTGCGCTTATGGCTGTTCTGCTTGGGAAGCGGAATTCCTGGCCGTTTGTGGCTGTTCTTTTTATGATTACCCCAGCAAATTACTGAATTCTGTTTCTTAGATTGGACCCCTCTTATGATGAAGCTGCACTTTTATGCGGTTGGTCCTCGCTGGAGTTACCTTGCTGACGATACGGGCATAGGGTCTGGAGGAGTCGTGCGCAATTGCAGATGGTAACTAAACCCGTAAAATCACACCATACCCGGATCTGCTACTTCTTCGCGATGCTCAAACCCACATGGCCTGCTGTTGGTTTTTGCTTGAGACAGGCACCACAAGGGTCTTCTGTGTAGTACCATGTACGACAGCCAAGAGGGTGCCACAACGCCTGGGGCCAAATGAACACCACTGGTTTGAGCCAAAAGAGGGAACTACAGACACGACGAAGGTCTGCTCAACTTGCATCCAATGCAAAAATAGCTCAGCACTACCACCTGCTTGTGCACATGCGGAAATCGATAGCAACGAGGCCTAGTGGCATGTCGGTCATGATATACTCCAATTGGTTCATCTTTGTCGACTGCACATTGTCCCAGTCCTTCGTGATCGATGATGAGCCGCAAAATGATCCGTCCATTCATTCTCCTACGCCTGGCGCAGAATGGGTCAGCCGTTCGTTCCTCATCGAATCGACTCCACTGTCAGCGAAGAGCCACTGTAATTGTTGCTCAGTCGACACTGGACAAACAAATCAAGCTCGCCAGATCCCGAGCCCATACCATATGCGATCTAGGCTCACAGAGGCTGGCGCGTGCGCTCTAGCATGTGGATATTATACGCACGTCTGTCCTGTTAGGAGCCTTCAATCAACTCCTAGTTATCAGCCAGCATCTGTTGGTCTAAGGTTGAGTCAAGTTCTACGCGGCGCAACGCAGCTCGACAGTTTCGGCAATAGTTATCGTCCTGCAGACTACTGCAGACCATCGGCCATATTTCTCGCTGGTTGGCTCCTGTAGGTCTCAAGTTTTGCTTGGCTATCTAACGTAGCAACTCAGAACATCCAATCCGAATAGCGTTGCTTTGGCCACTATGTTGAGACATAACTGTCACTCAGTCTGCAGCTGTTCACAAAAAAGGTGCTGCTGTGCTCCTACTGCTGCGCTTGAGGTTGCTTGCCTGCAATTCAGTCTCGAATGGCATCAAGAGCTCAAAGACAACTTACCATTACCTGCAACGCAACAGGTAGCAAGAGTGCTATGATTCAATCAAAGCCAATCGATAATGCATGGTGGGTCAGACCTTTTGTTTACAGCATTTTTCAAGACAGGCTCTCTCGGAGGGAGTCTGTCCATCAAGACAAGACTGCAGGGATCCCCACTGCACCCTGATCCTGATGCCACTCGTTTATTGTTGAACCCTCTCACATTTACACCTTGATTTGCCGCTATGGAGCCATTGTCATTTTCATGGGCGCATGCTCGAGGTATTTTTTCCCTCATTCGCAGATCTTGAGTAACCTCGCCACCATGCAGTGACAAGAAACGGCCCCGGGCGTTGTTGGTCCGGTATATAAAAAGCTGTGCCTCAAGAGAGGCCATATTCACAATGCGTGGTGATATCACATTCAAAATGTTGGAAGACGAAGCCGATCTTCATGCCATTATTCTTTTAGTGCTACGAAACTTGTGGAGGAGCCGGGATAACCCTAGCTTTACTCGGAGGCCAGGGTGGCTAGCTAGACAGACAGGGGAGAAACGCTTGAAGCACGGAGCATTTGCTAAACCAACGTCGACAGGGTTGAATCTTGACGGTCACATCTCCAAACCAAATAGACTACTTTTTCCTTGTCGCTCTGCAACGTCAACTTGGTCAAAATCCCGTCGTTGTACTGAATCCTCAGCCTCTTGTTCAATATAGTTCATATTTCCGCATGTTCATGTATAGATCAAATGACATCTACGTTGGCGCAACTAACATATTCGAAGAGTTTCCAGTCAAGAATTTATACTGTTGCATTCATTTATATGCACCTTAGCCTTGATTCGATTCAAGTGGCAGGCCTCGATGAAAGGAATACATAGATAAGAAGCCCAACGGCTTGACGGCCTTGGTGTCATTCACACGGCAGCATTATGCATGAGGACGTTTGTACATGTCAGTCAGCAGGAAAGGGCAGCTCGTTCAAACCATGGGTCGACGCATCAAGTATGAAGTCTCCATCGAGAGTTCCTCAAACAGGATTCTAATATAAGGTCGTCTACCAGATAGTGAGCTCGTACTCTCCGATGCGAAGCTATATTCGATGCCTTTATACTCACATACAATTTTGTCTGTCGCTCCTGGTCATCAAACCCCCATTGAGCCTTCTTTCTCGCATACTGCAAGACTTCTGTACTGACGTGGAGGCAGTTCTTGTCAACTTAAGCTTCCAATATAGGTAGTCAGATACAACACAAGTATGAGCCATGTTGAGGGAGTAGGAAGGCTCCTGTTTGAGACGGTAATTTGTGGGTGCAAAGGAGCCATTCGGATCTCAAGTGTCTGCCTTAAGACGTTTATAACCGCTCGTACAATGTCTCCGTCGGAACTTCTCTCTTGTGTCGTAAGCACATACATATATATTTCGTATGGACGGCTATTAACGAAGCTCTTTTGTTCCCAGATCGTACCGGGCCATGGCGGGGCATTGGCATGCTTCGGGGAAGCACGAGGTGCTGCCGGATGTGCTGTCGGAATAAGCATGCAGCAGCATGGGAGCTACCATCGTGGACTTGGTCATAACTGATCGATTTCATAGGTCAAAGCTCATTGTACCTGCACTAATGCCTTTTTCCCGCAGTCTACTATGGCGCCAAGTCACACATCACGAAATTTCGATATGGTGTTTTGCACCAGGAAGTGAAAGTTGGTGTATGAAATATCAGACGAAGCTGATACACCATATCCAAGATAAAAATCGATACTCCCGTAACTAGTTCCTAATACAGCTTTCTTTCCAGTGGTCAATAGTTCGGTAATATTCCTGGTTTAGGCCGAAGTTGCGTATAACACTTAGACCTCCGAATCCAGGTTCGCTGAATACAACATTTCCTCGTCCAAGAACACAGTCAACGCCCACTCACGAAGCCCGCAACGTCACAGTCAGTATATTTAAGCATATTGCCTCACCTATAGAGTAATTCTATCTATATTGCCGCTCAAGTTACCTGGAACCATGAACTGTAACATCTAATACCAACTACCCTGTACGCGAGAAACTCATATATAGAGCTCAACATATCCAAGGTTTCAACCAGGCGTCAATACTACATACACTGCATTGGTCTTGGAGCTTCTTCAAACCACAAGAGTGACTGTGAGTACGGTACTGTTAAGTTACTGGAAGGTCTATCAGGTTAAACGCCGGGAGGACGAGAAGTGTTAGATATGTCGAGCCGTGGCGATAACACAGCATGATCTACACAAACAAAGCTGAACCGATAATGAATCAGCACTAATTATACAAGTGTATGATCATTATAGCGGCCTTATACTTGTGTGCTCCAGTTTCAAGGAGTTTAATGCATATTGTGCTGAGGCAGAATACTAATGTAAGTTAAATAGAGATAAGACAGGCTAGGAACCCCGCCAGCACTTAATCACGAAAAAGAGCTTTAAAGCTATATAACATGCAACAACTATCCAAGGTCCAGGGCTTTGTTGAACACAGTAATGAGTGGTGGCCGTAATGGCAAAGCTGCATCGCTCACCCCATAGAACCCGATCACGGACCACTCAGGCAAGAGAGTTAAGGTTAGATGGATTAGGTCTCTAAGAACAGATAGTGGATATTTCTCTCTAGGACTACAATCTGTAAAGTGGCCTGTAGATTGACATTCGTTAGTGACATAGCTCCATCCTGATGGGGGACATGTTATTTGTTCACTCTGGGTTGACATAACCACTGTACGGAATAGATCCTATCCAATAACATTATAGCCATTCAGTGCGTAATATGTTCACATTCTGGCAGGTAATTGTGTCTAGATAAGCTTACTAGAAGTTGACTTCCTAATTTCATCGTGTGAAGCGGTGACCGGCATTGAAATTCAAGACCAGTGCAGCTCAAGATACAATCAATTTTGTGATATTCTATTCTTATATCAATAGATCTAAATGTAGCAGTTCCTTCTAAGCTTAGCTATGCGTGAAATACCACCGTCATTAGTCCAGACTTGCATATTATATCAGGGACTCCCCAGTGCACCTCATGAAACACCAACACCGAAAATGTTTCGAGACCAGACAGGTAACGTCGGCAGACAAAAGAGCCAAGGCGGGCCTTTCCGTGTCACAAAACATAGTGTCGGAGCTTCTCATGGGGGGCATCGTGTTTGAAGATAGAGTCATGAAGATGGTTGATGCGTGTACGTAGGACTGAGTATATACCTAGTCAATTCAAGATGGTTCAAGATATATTGCTAGATAGCATAATCAGCTCTCCCGTCCGGAGCTTACTGATATATATGGTCATTAACTACATAAAGCTTCGAAAGTATTGACGTTTTCGCTGGCCTGAACCTCGATGACTCAATGAGTGAGACTCCTGTATATAGCCGTGTCTTTTCAATCGAGCCTGTATTGAAGTCGTAGTAATACCATGTATACTATCTTTATACAAGCGAGGGCCTGAATGATTTGACTTTTAGAACTGCCGATATCTGATCATCATGAAACTTGTTTTGCATGTCTCAGATGTTTCCGGCGTAACTCACTGAGTTTCCAATTCGAACTATAACACGACTTGGTCTCCACAGCAAATGATAGTCAATCGCAGAGGATTACTTGTGAGTCCATCTAGTATCTAGCTGTGAGGTCATGGCCTAAAGATAATTCTTTAGCTGGTGGATACAAATGTCATTTTACTAGTTATAGTTTGCTCTTAGTGGAATAGCATCATAGTATGGAGATGGCCAAGGAGCTCCCCACTCCGAATACTATAACAGGGCAAGATGAACGGATCCCATGGGGAATGATATTGATATTGAGACTCCATGCTCGCGAGGCGTTTGGAGAGAGTTGCAGATGTTTCTGTATGTCTCAACCAACAATAAGCTACGGAGGCAGACTCGCCCACTTAGGACTGGAACCTGCTAAGAGGGTAACGTAATGCACAAGCAGAAGGCCACGTAATAGTCAGTTAGGAAGGCCAAATATCACCTAGGCGTAGTGGTAACTTAGTCTGACTGCCACTTCAACCTGACTTCATCACGAGAGACGAGTTGCGAATCCATTGAGGCGAAGGTGAGAGGAGAAGCGGAGGCGGGGGAGGGGTCCATCGTGAAGAGAGGGGCAATGAGGAGAAAGACGGCGCTATCGACTTGTGGCGCAAGTTTAAAGACGCCAGTTGAGGGACCCTTTTGAGGGGAATTTACACAGTAGTTGTGAGACCACCATGAACTGACGAGGCCGAAAGTCTAGAAGACCTTGTCTTGTATGTACAACATGTGGTGTTCAGCCGAGACTTGAGGTCGCGTGACCTTGGATTAGTTGACAAATGTATGGAATTCCAAGAAGGGTTCTTGAATTGGATGCCTCACTTGGCTGAGAATTGTCTAGCAAGTCTAGAAGTGATCGCCAGGAGACGACGGTTAATGGCGTTTCTGTACCTGATGACGAGGTGCCTGGTGGCGCAGTCTGGATTACCCTCCTCTTGAATAAGCATGAGAACGAGGAATGACGAACACACAGTTGTCGAAAGGGTAAAGGCATTGTTGAATATTGTCAATGGATTCGTAATTAATCTCAGGCAGTGTTGTTGATGATGATGAAGTGTAATCAAACTCAGAACTGTGCAGCGATAGATGCATAAGTTCCATAAACCACGTTTCCCGCTTTCATCAATAGTCAATTCCTAGTATGAGACAAAAAGGATCAGTGATGACATCGAATTGGACTGGCCTAGAGCGAGTGATCGACCACTAGTGCCAAGAGACAAGGGGTCGAGAGCCACGAATTCGAGGTCGGGACCAAGATAAGGAACGCGGGACAACGGGAGACGAGGCAATTAGAGAAGCGAAAGTATCAATTAATCGCGTAGTCAAAAGTTTGATGATGATGCTTAAAACGAAACTGTCCAGGCATCAGTGAATAGAGAGAACCAACCAACCTATAGTCGTGAACTTTAGCCGGTTGGTCTCACGGCGTTACAGGACCCGAGACAACCCCCCGCAAACAGAAGCGTTGCTGGTAGATCCGGATATGAAACGGGATGATGATGCTCATGTCCCGGGGGATCAACACGGATGAAACAGTACATGATGCAACGAGGGGGAACAGTTTGTGACGGATCTACCCATACAACATGACAGAGAAACAAGGCTGAAAAACAGTTGTAGGCCATGTTGTTTCCTTGGCTATTGCAAATGGATGCACTAGAGAAGGGCCGATAAAACGTGAGTGTAATTGTTAGTGGATGACTCGAGGAGAGCGAAATCACGACACACACCAAGAATCACAATATCAGAGTTGCGTGTGCCCAGAATCAGATTACATACCTAACAGTTTTATCCTTGCAAAGCTGGCGAGACTATTGGCGAACCAATAGGTTGGTTGAACCTTGGGAACTTCATTTCGCTCTGTCTTGGCTGCTCGCTTCCTGACAGAGTAATTAATCGCCCAATTTCGTCTGATCAGAAGCGTCATGAGTTTGATATTACGGGGTACATTGTAGGTAATTCTCGAGTCCATGAGGGGACAATCGCATGTGAGTGACATGTCCCTCGGAACCGCATTTCTTTCGAGGTCTTCCATATCTTGTCTTCTTTTCTTCTGTACACAACATTCTGTGCTTCAGACTTGAGCGCATCATCATCTGTCCCTACTCTTCCTATTGGACCGATACTCCCCTCTATCGAGACAGATACGGTCTGCTGCATCTTAAGTTTCCAAGGATTCATCACCCCCGCAAACGCCCCCAAATCTCACTCACGTCTATCTATCCGTGTCGTTATCTGCCACTACTCTACTGTAGGCTAGGTGGCCTTGCAAGACATTGATTGATTGATGTGAATATCTGCGACCCGAGCGCCTCGACCTCTCTTTGGCCTCTGTAACCCCCGCATATCACATCTCTTGTATTGTCTTACCGCCTCTCAACAACTTGTAGTCGAATACTACTGCGACTACCACTGTAACGGGACATCGGCACTCGATCACATCATCACAGGTTCGCAGACCGCAGACCGACGTTGGCTTGGCGATATCCACGGAACAAGATACCCTGGCCAATCCCTGGTCAGCGTCACAGCCTGTGGACGGAGAGGAAGAGTCTAGAGAAGAGAGGAGTGAAAAGGACTCAACAAGAAAGAACCCTCTCCACTAAACCCCACGTGCCAATGCGCTTGATGAGGCTGAATCTGGCCTAGAACGTCCTGACATTGGTTCAATCACCTGGCTTCGCTGCCACCGAAACCCAGTTTTTCTACCACCAAAGGTTAGAGTGTCTCTGATTGAAGAGCCTACTGTAGGTACAGTACCAGGCTGTAGGTATCCTTCCCATACACTGAGCTGATCTAGTGCTGAGTGATAGTGATTGCTAGGTAGAGTACAGCGGTATTTGACCGGTATTTGCCTCCTCCGGCCGCACCGCCATTCTCAAAGTCGACCTCCACTGCCTCCGCCGCTTTCACCGTCGTAATCTGCCGCCTCTTACACGGCCACAGGCAGAAGAATAAGAAAAGACACAGACAGAGGAGGTTTTACCGTCTCACCCTCCCTGTTTCCTCCTTCCCCTCATCTTTTTGACTTTCTTTCATTTGTATCATTCCAAATCAAAAACTCGACTCTTGTCTTGGCCTTGTCGCCGCATTAAACTCTGGTATTCCTTGGCTTGGGGACTCGACTCCAGAAGTGAGAGTCAGTACTTACAGGCTACCGCTACCGCTACCGCCGGGCCCGGACTCCTCCTTGACAGCAGTAACCCCACCCACTACGGAGTACCTACTCTCGGTTCTCTAGGACCTGGGAACACCCCTGATAGTTCTAAGGCCAGGCCTCCCCGACCCGACCTGTCCGAGTCTTTTCTCTTTCTTTGCGACATTTCCCTGTTGTTGTCGCTCGTCAGTTCTTCCTATCTTGTTTACTTACTTACTTGCATACGCTGGTCGTTGAGAGAGTGAAGAGAGTGTATCTTCTGTGAAGAACCCTTTGTGCGTGTGTGTTTGGAGGTGATTTGTCTGTTCATTGTACAACCTGAAAGAAAAGAGAAGTCAACTTCTTTCATGATGCTCTGAGATACGCTGGGCGTGCGACAGACTCCTCACCCTCCGCCTGCGCTGCGCCCGTATCCGTGCAACGGCGACAAGACGCCCAACAACACCAACACCAACAACACAAAACCCCTCGTATACCTCTTTGACACCCTCTGAAACCCTTTCGGGTTCTTCTTCAACCTCTCCTCTACACTATTGCCTGCTTTTTAATGGCAATGGCGCAGACCAGCAGTTCGTTACCGGGTCACCTACACGGTCACGGCTTCGGGCATGGTAATCAACACGGCCATGGGCATGCTAAAATAACAAAACCTCGCAGTCGACCTGCCGTGAAGCCAATCCTCAAGAAACTGCAATCGCACCACTCCCACTCGGAAAAGAATTCTCTCGATTTGGATCGCGGCTGGGACGAGCAGGGTCAATTTGGTTATTCCTCGTATAATGTGGACGGCGACGACTCGTCTTATACGGCAGGTGCATCAGCACTGCCAACACCTGCCGCCCGCGCCCGCGATGTCAGCTTCTCTATATCGGCCACGGATCTGAGCAATGGAGGTGTTCGCTCAAACAAATATTCGCACGGGCATGCTCGCTCTACCAGTGGCACTTCTCATGCTTCTATTGCGACTTCTGCGAGCGGCGGCAGAAACGGCTCCTTTGTGCATCCTTTTCAGCAAACGCCGCGCACCTCAACACCACCTCTCTCCTACGCCAACTCGCTCGCATCCCTGGACAATACCACCGGACCTCGCGATTATTCTCCCACGATAACTGAGAACGAAGACAACATCGACTCTCAGAGCCTTCAGACTTCGACTCGTGCCTATCATTCTGGTTCCCGGCCCCGCCGTCCCTCTCTTGCTAGTCAGCGCACCAGCTCGTTATCAGATGTGAATCAACCGCTGCGCATCACTACCAACGGCCGCGCCGCCCCAGGAATATCTGCGCGAAAGCCCCATAGCATCGTGACTCGCAGCCGATCTGACCTCCACCTTAACACAGGCTCAACCACTGCTCTCGACTCTGCGTCAAGCACCAGCCCACCTTCTGGTTCCTTTGTTTCACCCCAGATGATCGCTGCGTCTACATCTTCCAACGCTATGTCGCCACTCCGGAGCTCTCTCGACATGAGCGGTTTCCGCCTCCGCTCACGCAGCGAGGTGGACACTGTTACCCGCCAGGAGAACGTCCGCGAGGCCCGCCGCAAGTTTGAGGAAAAAGAACGAGCCAAAGAGGAAAAGTACGCCCGTGAGCAGATCCGCAAGCAGGAACGTGCAGAGTCTCGCGAAGCCCACCGCTTCAACAAGAATGGTCGCAAGGGCAGCTTTGGAACATCTCGAATCTCGTGTGATCGTGTGTCGAGTAGTACTGACATTCGGCCTTCGATCTCTCGCAAGACTACCGGCACTGGCGTGGGTCTGGGTTTGACCACCGAGAACGAGAAGGTCGACTTTGGTACCCGCAGCTACGACACTGTGCCTACAGGCCAGACACCTGGCGCTAGAGCTGACGATGTGCACTTTCAATCGACTCACCGAACCAAAACCACCAAGCGGAAAACCACCAGTGCTTGGACCGCTTTTGTTCTGTGGTTGAGAACGCGACTGCTCAAGCTTGGTCGAAGATAGGAGAATTTTACCAGCGAGACCAAGACCAAACTCAAGACTAAATTCTCTGGCCCAAAGAAGGGGTTCGTTGTCAGAACTCCCTATCAGCAATACCAGCCGCGACAGCAGACTAGCGCCTTTGACGCATACTGCTCATCACCATATACCCCTCGCCGATGAATCTACGAATGCTTTCCTCGGCAGATACTCGGCGAGCACAAATTTACAGCTAGCCATATCCTTCACTACGATACCTTGAATTTCACCTACAGGAAGCAGTATATCCCTCACTTCCCATTCGCCCACGTATAACGCACACGCACTCACGGCCTTTGGAGCAATGTGGCATGGAAACGAGCGAGTTTTCACGACCAGGAGGAACGTTATCTTTTGACATTTTATAGGCAAGGAGTTGGGGTTTACCACTTTGTTTTTTTCTTCTTCTACTTCTACGATTGGCATGCATGGTTGCATCAAGGGACTCAAGCTACGCGGGATGAACTCAAGAACTTTGTTCTTTGATTTGGGACGATTTGTTGCATTGTTTCTTGTTTTTTTCGAGTATCATTTCCAGCCCGGCTTGTACGGCTGTGGCATATCGGATGGAACGGCTTAGGCGCTTCTACCATAGAACCGGATCAAAACATGAACAGACATGGCCGGCAATTTGCCTCACTCACGTTAACGTTACGTCTCCTCCCTCTCTTGGCAAACATCCTGTGAAGTGGCACAGCCCCCAATTATTGTGACTCGAGTGTCGGGCCAAGAAGAAGACGAATCCATCGTACGTGTGAATCAGAGTGGCTCAGCTTTGCCTCCTCTGCTTCCCTTTCACATGACATTGATCAATTGCACATGACGTTCGTTTGCGGTCTTTGGCAGAGAGTGGGTCGGCTTAACGGAGATCCTAAGTGTGGGGAGGATTTAGTTGGACAAGGGTCTTGAAGGCATGGATCTCATGACCTCTTTTTGATGGTTCAGTGCTAAATTATTGCTCGAGTCCTATCTATGGAGACGTTAATCTGGGGTTATGAGACAGAGCGTTATTGCTGGAGATGAATGCGGATATTTGTCTCACTAAGGAATGAGGAGAAATGCATTTATGGGCATCACGAAGCAGTATTCGTAGAAGTTTGGTGATGAGTTTGCACCAAAACAGAGGGAGTACAATTTGTGAGGCATAGATATCAAAGTGATCATAATATACAGCAATAAACACATTTCCAGCAGTGAATCGCTACAGCTTTGGCCTGGCAATATCAACGGGCGTCCACCAAGGGTAGATCTTGGGCGCGTTCTTGTCCATGGTCCCCGTAAAATCCGGCTTCCTCTTCTCCAAGAAGCTATTCATTCCCTCTTTCGCATCCTTACCTGTGAACAAGTCCCAAAATATCTTGCTCTCAAGTAGATGCGCCTCCTCAGGCGACGAGGCACCCCTGTAGATCATGTCCTTCATTACCCGCGCGGAAACACCACTTACATTGGCCGCTATCTCATCCGCGATCTTGAGCGCTGTGGGAAGAACCTCTTCAGGTGCAACAATCTCGCTGAAGAGACCGTCAAAGAGCTTGTGGGTGGCAGGGTAGACAGCGCCAGTGGTGGTGAGGTGAAGTGCACGGCTGGTTCCGATGAGGCGTGGAAGGAAGAAACTGCTGCATGCCTCCATGCTGAAACCACGGCGACCAAACACAAAGCCGATCTGGGCGTCGCGGCTCACGACGCGGATGTTGGCGCCGAGGGTCATTGTGATACCCACGCCAACAGCAGAGCCATTGATGGCGACGATGACAGGCTTGTTGCAACGATACATGGGTAAAGTGACAATGCCGCCGGAGTCGCGATGATCAGCAGCGTCTTTGCCCAATGCATGCTCCTCATTGAAGTCCATACCAGCGCAGTACATGCGATTCTTGGGATCCGACGAAGTGAGAACTATAGCGCGAACGCGAGGATCAACAGAGAGTGTGTTGAGCGCATGGGAGAGCGAAGCCGCCATTGTGTCGGTGAATGCATTACGGGCTTCAGGACGGTGAAGCTTTATGACTATGACATGTGTCACTTCTTTGGAAGAGGGGGGATGATGGAAGAGCTGTAGGGCTGGGAGGTTGAGGGTTGCATAGCTGTCGGGAAGCGAAGGCGATGTCATTGCGATTCTTGGTATTGTGAGTAATAAACGAAGTATGGTATGAATGCGTGAAGCTGAGGTCAGGACGATGTTGATTTAGAGTGCGACGGATTGATTGGGCTTCTTCAGTTGAGCCGCGGAATGGTGACAGCGTCTCTTGACTTACAAGGTTGAGCCGAGGTGCAATCTAAATAAGCGCAGAAATGTCGAGTGAGTGTCGCTTGATTATCCCCGGTGTTGTATATAATTCCTAGCTTCTCAAGTAAGCAAAGAAGATTGTGAAAATGAATGACAGAGGAATGATAATGAGAGAGCATGTGAATGCCAATATCACATGAAAGGTTACTGGCCTTATTAGTTCGAGATCGTCAGTGTCATCGTTAAGCGGCTTGAATTCCGCCTACTGTTGTCTTGACGAGAACCAAAAAGAGCACTTATTCGAATCATTTCCACTTAAAAAATGTGAACGGGACCATTCTAAGCTATCTATTCGAACTTAACCCTCGGCTGTTCTCACATCTTTACTTTAAAGGTGCTTATTCTAAGGTCCAATATAGCCGTTAAAGTACAAATGGGTTTCAAAGTTATCTTTGAGTGTTGTATCCTGTTAATGTTTTCACTTACTAATAAATATTAATCCATGAATTATACACTGAGACCACTCATGCAGTATTTGGACCTTCTGCGTATTCAATCATCATATCTCAATAATATCGCTTATTACAAGTTCATCATCAAGCAGTTATTAGCATACACAGTACATCTTTCACTAGTCACACTGTAAGCTCATGACTAATCCTTGGTTGACCAGCCAAAAAAAACTCCGGAAGCCCAGATTAACCAGCAATGCAAAAGTCTCTCCACAAGCTCCAAGTTTTAGTTGAGCCGTTCTGACCAAAGACGCAGACACAAGAGAGACTATGCTGTCTCGAGTATTGAATCATGGTCTATCAATGGGAACCACACAAAGATGTGTGCTACCAACTCTATATCAATGAGCGTCGGTCCCTCGAGGATATCATGGTGCACATGAAGAATGTTTACCAGTTCACGCCGAGGTAAGTGCTCGCTCAGTGTAAGTGACCGCTCTTCTCGACTTGACTTACACGACCTATTTCAGCAAACGCGCTTTTCAAGTTCAGTTTAGTCGATGGAAGTTTCCTACCAAACAAAGACTAAAACACAAGGATGATCGACTTGTGAATCGCATCCATGAGCTTTGGAAGAGAAATGTCCCTCAAAATGAAATGCTACGAATCCTGACTGATGAGGATGGCTTTGACATCAATTCCCGTGAACTCATGAGAGTGCGTGCCCGCAATCGATGGCTTCTTAGAGTTCGAAATGGTGACCGAGCAAGATCTGGTGGTGATGCTGAGCCTGATGATGAGAATCTCGAGGATGATACTTCACTAGACGACAGAGACGTGACCATTCCACTGCCTGACCAAGAACCCAGAGATCTCAACCAGCCAACAACATATGCTCCTGAGAACCCAACGCAAGAAGATCCCACCTCTGTCCCAACAACGCCCAAACCACGCAAGATTAGCAAAAGACAAAGTCGAAGGAATCGTCAACATCTCACTGAATCAGAACACATTGTCCGTTTCCCATCTGAAATGACCCTGAACGATTCCAAACAAGCCCTCGGCCTCGATGCGACCATTTACGCAGAGGCTCGCGGGTGTTTTGCTCGAATCTGTCAAGAAGAGTCCATCTTCAAGAAAACCCAAGCTGGACCAGGAAGATGGGACTATGTCAAGAACCGCCTGATCCATGAACGTCCACACCTGCAACAGGCCCTTTGGCTTTCCAAAGAGGACCTCGAGAGAAAGCAGCTTGCCTTGGACGTTATTTGCACTGACGTGACCAAGCGTTTACGCAACCAGGATACCAGAATGACTCTCGTCGATGCAAAGAACGAGCTAGGTCTCAACCCAGAAGAGTCTCATGAAATCCGCGCTGCTTTACATGAAGTTCTATGCGATGCAAAGTTTACATGTAAAACTGATGGAACACCAGAGCAATGGGAAGAACTGAAGAAGCGATGGCTCGAGAAATCAGAACGTATGAGGTCAATTCCCCTTCATGGAAACGATGAATCATCTCGCCGAAAAGTTAAGGCAGTCGAGATCGTCGCTCGAGATGTGATCAAGAGAAGACGCGACGAGAAGAGATCCAAGACCACCAAAAGTGGCAAAGCTCCCAAGCAGAACGAGTCACCAAAGCGCAAGTCTCAGAATGACAAACCACGAGATACTGTCCAGGACTCGCAACTCACTGAGGCCCAACCAAGCATATATCAACAACAAGCCCAAAGAGCAACAGAGACCCCCCATGCCTTCGGAATGTCAGAGAGGGGAGCCCCAGGGTCCAGTTCACCTGCGCATCCGATGATAGACCAGCCCATGGATGACAATGGGTATGAGCCTGTCCATGAGCCAGTCGACTCACGTATTGCCTATTCAACAACCGGACAACTACCAGCACCACAACGGCCAGGACAGGTACAATTGCCGGCTCTGGGCATGCCGACTTCTCAGGCTGTCCTACCCCAACCCCATAGAATGCTGGGCTCGTCCGCTACCAACACCGTGTCCATGGACGCTCAGTACGGCTCATCGATGTACTTGGGGAATCAACCACAGGCAAACTACATGCAGCAGCAATACGTGCAGCACCAATTCTCGGCATCGGCGTCTAATACAATGTTCTCGCCTGTGCCTTCAGTGCCTGCCGTACCATCTTCTTTTGCAGTATTCATGCGATTGCACCCTACTTCAACATATCCAGCCAATGCCAGCCTGTGGATATCTACAATGTCTTCACAGTCAATCCAAGAGCTACGACAGGTCGCGGTTGCTAAGTTTCCCGGAGCGATGTGTGTTCGTATCGAGGGCATCATTAAGGACCCCAAGGGCAACGAATTACCCCTTCAGATACAAGGAGATGATGAGTTGGCAGCCTATTTTGACCATATGCAGAGTGGAACACCGACTTTTACTGTTCAGCTTGTGCAACACGGCAGCATATGATCACTTCTTGTACCTTTGAATCCGAAGAGCTACCATGGTACTTATGATAACAATGACAACAAGGAAACGGGCGGACGGAGTTTCGGGACAATACACAGCATATGATTGGCAGGCTTGATAGTTTTCTGGGCGTCGGGATGGAAGCATTGGGAGAGCGGACTTGGTCTCCGCGATATTTTTTGGGGAATGCGGCTGAGACTTTCATCAACGGCGGTGGCCAATCTCCGAAGATCTGACGTCTCGGCTATTGTAATTCATTATATGGATACGTGAAAGCATTCACTGCTTCAGAACATATAATACAGGATAAAGACTTGATTCGAGGTTCATTGGAACAGGATTGGTAATACATGATAGTGAGACTGGCCGAGGCCGGCGGTGACGTGCTTTGATGTGATAATTGCTCTTCAAAGTGCCCCCTCTATAGTCAATATTGATCCTTGAAATCACATTGAGCATCCACTTTGGTCAGTTTTTCAGCCATCGATAGATCCTATCTTACAAGACTGAGTGAGAAGCTCCGGGCCCGGCCGGTACGGATCGGTATCGTAGATATGGGAAGACGGACATTGCACAGCGCGACTGCTGAATTATACCGAGGAAACAATAACGAAAAAGGCAAGTATAAGAGGAAATAGAATAACACAACCAATGAGAATTAGACAAAAGCCTCCACGCCGTAGCAGATCTAATCGAAGCCGATCTCAGGGCCTGAAGACGTCCGAAACAAGGCCCCGTGGTGTGGGGTTCGGGAATTATAGTGCGGTATTCCAACTCCGTCCTAACAATTTTCCATTGCCGTCGACTTCAACACTTAAGCTCGACATCGACGTCTCCTCGTCGGTTAATTCCTATCCCGACACACTCCTACAGCTTCGACCAGCTCCTCTACACCATTTTACGACCTATATATCTTAATTACACCTGCTACTGACATTCAACCTCGCCCCGCGCACAAGCTACATCGCAATGGCTTCTCTTCAATTGCGCGCTCAGCGTGCTGCTCTCCGGAGCTTGCGGACACCCACCACAGCTAGTTGTCGAACTACGAGGTTACCTGCTTCTTTCTCCCGCTCTTACGCTACCGAGATCGAGCCTGAAAGGCCGAATAAGAATACCCCCGCCCGACAGAGTAACGAGACAAAGGTGGGAAGGACATTCCAAGGACAGGTCATGGGCAGTATTGGATCTCGATTAAGGCGTGAGCGGGAGCAGAGAGAGAAGTACGAGGAGTGGCGCAACATGACAGACCCTACAAGGAACTGGATGGTGACATTTGGTACGTTCAACCACTCCTTTAAAGACCAGAAGTCTAACAAATGATAGTCTTCCTCTCGGGCGTCGGTATCTCATACTGGCTTGGTACATATTGGCCAAGAGACCCCGAGCCCACGTCGACACTACCCCTCAACAAATCCAAAGCTCCCAAGCACAACACGAAGCTCGAGAACATGCAGGCTGCCTGGGCCGACTTTGTCAAGATTGTCGGCCAAGAAAATGTCAGCACCGCCGAGAACGACCTCGAACACCACGCTACATCCAGCTGGTCCTCTCACCAGGCTGGCCCCGAAGACCGTCCGTTTTGCGTTGTCTATCCTTCAAGCACTGAAGAGGTGTCTGAGATTATGAAGGTTTGCCATAAGCGCAAGATTCCCGTTACAGGTTATAGCGGCGGTACCAGTCTCGAAGGTCACTTTACACCTACCCGCAAGGGCATCTCCATCGACTTTGGCCGTATGAACAAGATTATCAATCTTCACAAGGAGGATCTAGATGTCGTTGTCCAGCCCGCGATGGGCTGGGAAGCTCTAAATGACCACCTGGGGCATGAGGGTCTCTTCTTCCCTCCTGACCCTGGCCCTGGTGCTATGATTGGAGGAATGATTGGCACTGGGTGCAGTGGCACCAACGCCTATCGCTATGGTACTATGCGCGAATGGGTTCTCAGCTTGACTGTCGTTCTTGCTGATGGTACTGTCATCAAGACCCGGCAGCGACCTCGCAAGAGCTCTGCTGGCTACGATCTCACCAAGCTGTTCATCGGTTCCGAGGGTACTCTTGGCCTCGTGACTGAGGCTACTCTCAAGGTTACCGTCAAGCCTGAGTCTACCAGCGTCGCTGTCTGCAGTTTCCCCTCGATCCGTCATGCTGCTACTTGTGTGAGCAAGGTCGTGGCCCAGGGCATCCCCGTTGCTGCTGTCGAGATTCTCGACGACAACCAGATGAAGTGCATCAACGATGCGGGCATGACATCGCGAGCTTGGACAGAGGCAGCAACACTCTTTTTCAAGTTCGCTGGAACTCCTGCCGGTGTCAAGGAGCAGGTTGCCCAAGTGCAGGGGCTTGCCAAGCAGGCTGGCAGCAAGACCTTTGAGTTTGCTAAGAGCCAAGAAGAGCAGGACGAGCTGTGGAGTGCACGAAAGGAGGCTCTCTGGAGTACCACAGCTGTCAAGAAGCCTGGCGACCACGTGTGGACAGGTGATGTTGCTGTACCCATGAGCAAGCTACCGGATCTGATTGAGGAGACCAAGGAGGACATGGCAAAGAGTGGCCTGTTTGCTTCTATCGTAGGACATGTCGGTGACGGCAACTTCCACACCATTCTGCTGTACAACGATGCTCAGCGTGCAAAGGCCGAGGCTGTTGTGCATCGCATGGTTAAGAAGGCTGTTGAGATGGAGGGTACCGTGACGGGTGAGCACGGTGTTGGACTTGTCAAGCGGGATTATCTCCCCCATGAGCTTGGCGAGTCTACAGTTGACGCGATGCGACAGGTAAGAATATTGCCCATATATTGAAATGAGCAGCTTGCTAACGGTCATTGTAGATCAAGAAAGCCTTCGATCCTCTATGCTTGCTCAACTGTGACAAAGTTGTGCGGGTACAAAAACCCAAGAAGGGAGAGGTCGACGAATGGTAGAGAGTTATGAAATACGCATGATATGGGAAACGGATAGGAGGAAAAGGAGCATGATGATACCTGGCGTAGCGTGTACGATGTAGTAATAGATGGCTTGAACGGCAGTCACAGAGACTCGTCATTACAAAAGCTTGTGTATAAGATCAGTTTAGCAGAAGCCTTGACAAAGTTCACCCTTGATCCTTTTCTACGATGGTGCATTATTGATTCTTAGCAGTTGATGTAGTTGTTAGTCATGTGTTGCACTCGGAAATGTACTCTCTCTCTTCTTCTATTGCTTTCAAAGTGCTCAAGGCCGGCCCTATGACCTTCGGCAACCGCACCTAAGTTCCAAGTCAGTATAATTGTTTGCATTTACCTTGAGTTCATATTACTTATTAGGGTTTTATTGCAGTCAGCTCCTAGATGGCACGGGCTGCCTGCATAACTATATTGTGAGTCAATCTTTACATGAGACTTGAGTCAGACTTGTAAGGATATCGAGAAATTCCTTCTTCCCCCAGATCCTATCTAAGATGCCCGAAAACATACACACCTCGGTTGATCCAGCGCAATAAATGATCATATCGACAGTAAAAAAACAGCATAACTTGAATACCGAGGCTATAGCCTTACTAATGGGGATCTGTTTCCCCATAGTTGTGCCTTTCCAGTTACTTTGGGCACCATGAAAGGCCAACTTGCGTAGATGAAATATAGGAGTACAACATACACTTCAGGACCTTTTACTACGGGATATCGATAAGTATCTCGTGATCTCGGAGTGTGACTTATATAAGGCTGATAATGGCCTGTTCCTTCTATGCTATAACGCAATATACTGGCTCACTGGCTCATAGTCTGATCCACCATCTTCTTACTAGAGAGTTCCTTGGATGTACTTCCTTCAATTCAACATTAGCAAGAGCCTCGTCATTGTATCACAAAAGATAGATATTTCACATACCGACCAACCTAGTATCTACCATGGCAAACCGAACTGCCCTTGTTGGTTGATCCCGGCTTGAGTCTGAGCCTGGCTCGATCCTGGAACATGGCCCAAACCCAAACTCAAATTCTGACTCTGATTCTGACCCTGATTCTGGGTTGAACTAAAAACCGCACTCAGCATCGGATTCGCAGAAGTCAAAGGTAACATACGGTTGATGGTTGCTAGTCAGAGATCCGATATTCCACTGCTGGAAGATCTGGTCCAATCGCGCTCTGATAAGCTTGACGCGCTTCTCGCGGAGACTTTCGAGTGCATCTTTGCTCTCGAGAATACCTCTGTTGACCTCGTCGCTGAGGGTGTACAGAGCTTCGAGTTTGCCCTCGAGCTCTTTGATCAACTTCCGGATGGCTTCTTTGTCGACTGGCTCTGTAGTGTTTTCCTTTTCTGTGGGCGACATGGTGATTTCTTGGTTGTGAATGAAGAATGAAGAATGAAGAAGAGAGATGTTTGCTGTAGAAAGTTGTATAAACTGGCGAGGGGAAGCGAGAGTGAAGAGAGTTGAGGTTGGCAGTGAATAAAGGCAGTGCATTGAGCAATGTAGTTGTGGAAGCTCTTGCCTCCCTTGATGCACTTTCCGGCATCTCGTGCCTCGTTCATCAAATTACTTAGGTAGGCAATGGCAACATAGTAAAGAGCAATACAAGAATAAAGACCTGTCAATATAAATTCACAGGGAATCTAAGATCATATGCACAAAGGTATCGAAGCAAACGAAAATGAGCCATCATATCGACTCTTCCCAAACACCATATACTGACTCCCCCAAACAAAACCCAGATGTGACACCGTAGATCAAAACACTGTGACAGTGTTGACATGCCCATTCTTCAAAACTTCAAATACCAGCCCTGGGAAACCATACAGCGTGGTCGTGGAATCACCGTTTGTTTCTGCTCTCCTTGCGCCGCTCTCCTCCCACCCTCCCAAGAACTCACAACTACTGCCTGGACTATCGCCCCAGCCACGATTAAGAACCATGCCGCGTTGTCTTTGCTTAGAGTCGCTTGGTGGGAATGCAGATGCCCATGCAGCATTCATACGGTCCTCTATTTGTGGGAAAGGCGTTTCTGAATCTGTCGGTCCGTTGCCATCATTTAGAGAGTCCAGGTAAGCGATCTCCCAGCGACAACGGCGATGACGATTGAATTCGTATGAGCCAGGTATGTTACCATGTAGAACCAGCTTTGTGGCTACTAATCGATCGGGAGAATGGGATATGATGCCGTTCTGACCTCCTGCTTCGCTGCCTAAGCTACCAGGAGGAGCTTGTGACGGGGGTACACGAGTCGATATTAATATGTCGAACCCAAGATAGAAATAATTATAGAAGCATTCGCCGTTTGTGTTAAGACCGATCTGATCATCGACGGCTTCTTCATTGTCGGACGCATCAGACCCCTCGTGCATGGAAGACTGATCGGTATCGGTGAGATCTTCAGGTCGGCCTATATCAGCAGCATCTGGACGACCTTTGGCGTTGCTTGCGGTACGCATCTTATGAATAACCATTTTCTGATCATTCTTGCGATAAATGGCATTCGGAGGCCCCAACTCCATGAGGAGATCTTGAGGTGTCGTCTCGCCAAGGGTGATCCAGAAAGAGTTGCTGGTCCATTTCCTGAAAAGCTGAATCTTTCCAGCTCCATGTAATCGAACAAGCGAAATTTCGTCGGGGTAGACATCTTTACCTCGAGGAATCACGGTGGTTGACTTGATGCTGGGCAAAATCTCAGTCCAAAGAGTCGGTCTAGCATCAGCCCAGGAATCACCACTAAAGATAGCCATCGAGGTTGCGACTTGACTAGATGCCGATGCGAAAGTCGACACTACGTCTTTCTCGGGCGAGTACTCGGAAGGATTAAGTGCGAAGTTAAAGGCAACACCGGGATAGGACAAGACATAGATGCCATTATCGTGTCCACTAGATGGCGGAATAAATTCACCGGCGTACGTAGGGCCGAGAAGTTTATGGTATATATGTCGGAAAGTCGGTCCTGATGTCGAGTCGCCTGATGAAGGAGATCCAGGGGTACCAGCAGATGGTTTTACAAGATCTCGCTCTTTGAAGGTAATGTGATTCTTGGTAAAGTCGGTAACCTCGACAAGACGCAGACGCTGTTCGGGGCCGTCAAATCTTAATCGTATGCCATTCCCAGGGAGTTCGACGCCAACGGGTTCGGTGACAGGTCGGTCAGGGGAGTAAAGTAGCTCGATCTTCTGGAAGCGTTGGGGTTCAGCTTTAAGACGGGTAAGGACATCGTGAAGAGTTGCGCCGAGGACTGCAAATACGTCAATAGATGTTACCAAGTCTTCTGATGTTGTTACCATACCTAGGAATCCTAGTGCTCGGCCAGGATAAAGCTGCGCGGTAAAGAGCGACATGTTGATGGTGATGATGTTGTAGATACTAGGTAGCTTATCGCGAAGCTATCCCTGGAGGGGTTGAGCTGTGTAAGAGCCGAGCTCCTAGGAGAGCTTTGTAGACTGTATGTTGCTGACCATGGATGAGTCTTTTGTTAGGAGAAAGATTTAGAAAGCAAGGCCATGGAGAGTTATGAGATCAAATCAAAAGAAAACGGTCACGGCCCCGGTCACGGTGTCTGTAGCTGTTGGAGTTTAGCTTACCTATCGAGTGAGGAGTGACAAAGATGCCATGTGATGCGATGCTGTGATGCGGGGCACTAAACGCACTAAAGGGAGGTACCTACGGAGTAGTGAGGTAGTTTGGGATGACGTAAGGCAACCACATGGTCTTCCATTAGATGCTGTTCGTCTTGCCTGAGGACTTTATTGTTTTAATCATTCATTCAAATTGGTTCGTTGTTCGTCTTATTTGACCGACCCGTCCCTTTGGTCTATATGAATTCTGCGTCAGACGCGTAAATGCTTGGGTATTCAATGTGCAAGGATTAGTCACTCTAAACAATGGACGCTGTATCGCTTGTGACGGCGTCTGATTCAAGTGATGGACGAATCGCGGTCCAATGAATTGAATTCCGCTTGAGTTAGTGTGATTGGTCTTTCCGTATCGAAAAATCGACTGCTCCATGCAAAAATAGATTGTTCCTGAATACTTTCTCTAGTTTCTCTTCATGATCGATCTTTTACGAGCCTCGGCAAATGGCATCTCATTCATGAACCTTGTGTGGGGTAGCCTAGGTTGGCGTTCTAGGGGTCGTAAACAGCAGATGCAGCCTAAGCTCAGCTTAGCTTAGGAAAGAGTTGAACCTCTTATTTATCTCCAGACCTGCTCTATTAGGACACAACCCTTTGTTCTTGCTGCTGCTTCTGCCATTTATATAAACTCTACAGGTCTCCTTGCCCCAGAATCTTTCCTCAGACTAACACAATCGCGGGCCCGAATCTTCCACCATGGCCCCCTCCGACTTTGCCGACTATCCCAAGCCTGTCGAGGCTCCAGCAGCTACATACAATCCCACAGTCGAAAACAACCCTACATTTCGAGGCATTCCTCTCGTAATTGGTGCTGACCTGTGAGTTTCATATCCTGTTCCTCACATCCTTACCAAAGCTAAATCTTGTAGCATCGCCAAAGTTGGGTTCCTTCAACAATATTTCTGGGATAATGCCCACTTTGGCACTATCAAAGATATTCCTGCTCTTGATGATGTTCCCTACAGGTTTCATGTAAGCGGTCATTACTCCATACCAAGTCCCACATAGCTAACATCCTCAGCCTACCGTAACTCCCCTGGGCCCTACAGAGCCTATGCTTGACTTTGAACCCGCGCTACTCAAGTCCCAGTATGCAGATTCCAAAGCACGCTACTACACGGCTAGTGACTACCATGAGATGTACAAGTCAGGTCAAGTGACACCTCTTCAAGTCGCTGAAGCTCTCCTCCCCCAAATCTCCAGACCAGATGGAAAGTATTCTGATGGCTGGGTTGATAACCACGGCAAAGATCACCTAGTCCTCGAGGCTGCCAAAGCATCAACCGAGCGTTATGCTGCTGGCAAGCCACTGGGTGTTTTGGACGGCGTGCCTATCGGTGTCAAGGATGATACTGATGTTAAGGGTTTTCATAACCACATCGGTATGAAATATGACCCCTCCATTGAAACCTTCAAGGAGCAGAAAGAATCGTCGTGGCCAGTGAAGAAACTCCAGGAAGCCGGTGCTGTAGTCATTGGAAAGAATGCTATGCATGAGCTTGGCTCCGGTGAGTCCATATACAACGTCTTTCTAATACAATTACTGACCTTGATCAGACACCAGCGGATGCAATGTAAGCATGGCCCCCTTGTACAAGACACCACTGACAAATCCAGGCTGCACAAGGAACACCCACCAACTGGCTCAACAAATCCTACTATCCTGGCGGTTCTTCCTCAGGAGGCGCATCCACTGTCTCAGCTGGTGTTGTCCCTATCGCCGTTGGCACGGACGCGGGAGGCAGTATCCGTATCCCTCCCACTTTCAATGGCGTCTACGGACTCAAGACCACACATAACAGAACTATGTTTATGAATAACACCATGTGTATCACCGGTCCTATCGCCGCTACTGTATCAGACCTGACTATTGCCTACCGCGTCATGTCCCAGCCAAACCCAGATTGTCATATTCAAAGCCGCTTTGCTCGCTCTGACCCACCGCCGAAGGGCCAGAAGAAGGTCATGGGAATTTACCGTGACTGGTGGAACAAGGCTGACCCTCGTGTCAAGGAGGTCTGTGACAGGGCGGTCAATTACCTCGCCAACAAGTGCGGTTATGAGATCATCGACATCACTATCCCATACATCCCCGAGGCGCAACTTGCACACAGTGTTGTCTGTATCACTGAAATGGCCGAGTCAGCCCGCCGACGAACTCCCAATCCCGCTGACTGGCTCTCCCTGGTAGGGCCCGCTAACAAGGTCGTGATGTCTGTCGGTACCAGGACTCCTGCGGCTGATATGCTCAAATATGGTGCGTTACGAGAGCTCATCATGCAACATCTCGCCTACTTATTCCAGAAGCACCCTGGCCTTCTTATCATGACACCTACAAGTCCCTTGATTGGATGGCCTATTGTCCCTGGTGACCAAGCCTACGGCATGAGTGATACCAACACGACCATTCGAAACATGCTCTACGTCTTTTTGGCCAACTTGACCGGCACGCCTGCGGTGTCAGCTCCTGTGGGATACGTAGATCCGGATCAGGGTGAGGGTAAGGTCTCTATTGGCTTGATGGCTACAGGAGAATGGGGTAGCGAGGAGCAGCTCTTAGCTTGGGCAGCAGAGGCAGAAGAATATCTGCATAACGCTACAGAGTCTGGCCGCCGTCGACCTGATGAGTGGTTGGATGTTGTGGATCTGGCTAAGCAGAAGGCATAAACCCGTTGTATTAAGATGATGACTCGCTGTTTTTCACTTACATCGCAAAATGAGAATGGAACATGCAGTCTTTTAATTGTTATTTAGCATGTGGTGATCAAGGGTGTTGCTTAGCGCCCACCCCCTTATGACTACATGTCGTAGCAACTATTAGGCTTATTTAGCCAGGAACTTAGAAGCAAGACTCATAAGACCAGAAGCACCACCCTGCTGTCCACCAGCACCGGCCTGGTTCTTGAGGTACATCTTGAAAGCGACTTCACCAGCCTGCTGGATGACGCTCTCCTTGCTCGTGCCCTCAGATACCTTGCCTGATGCGGCCTTGTTGTCAAAGAGCTATAAATTCATATTAGACGCTGACTTATAACTGTACTGTACCTCAAAACTAACCTTACTGGCCTCGGCCAAGGCAAGTCCCAAGAACGCTGTCTGACTGTTGGCACCAGTGCTGCTTTGGCCCTGGCCCTGGGTAAACATCTTGAGAGCCTGCATAGCAGCAGCGGTACCCAGACTCTTGCTGTCTTGCTGGGAGTCGTCGTCGTTGTAAGTGTTCTTGTGCTGCTTGATGGCATCTGGTGGTCATATGTCATCAGCGTGTGTCTTGCTCATCAAACAGAAATCTATTACTTACCCTCCTCATCAAGGTCCTCATCAGCAAGCTTGTTCTGTTTCTGCCCGAGAGATCCTAGAATGCTTCCAAAGAGGTCCTTGTCGCCAGAAGATCCGGCCTTCTGATGGGCTTCCTCCTTGGCATTATCAAAGTCGACGTTTCCACCAAGGAAGCTGGAAAAGCCACCGCCACCCTGAGACTCTGTGTATTGTTAGATTCGCTCGCTCGAGTGGCAGCCTGTGTTAATAACTAACGGATGCCACCAGCAGGAGGGTACTGCTGTTGCTGGCCATACTGGCCCCCTTGTTGTCCATAGCCTTGCTGTTGGCCATAGCCCTGGTCTTGGCCTCCGTAACCTTGCTGCTGTCCGTGTCCTTGCTGCTGGTGTTCTAGAAAGAATATCAATTAGCCGAAGTCATCTGAAGTTTGAGTTATGTTTGAAATGTCGAGATCTGCAAAACAACGGCTAACTGTTGCTTTAAACCCCCTTCGACGGTCTGAGGTCGTATGAGGGGCATCATGGATTCTTGGCGGGGTAACAAGAGGATGTAGATATTAACATACCTTGACGCTTGTCCTTGTCGTCATCAAGATAGTCCTTAGCGGCGTTGATGAGTTTATCCATGATTGCGATTGTAGTGTGAGAGGATGGAGAATGGGTTTGTATTGGAATTTGTTTAGTTTCGAGAGGGAAGTGTATATGAGAGAGAGGTTGATGATGCAAAGGATTGAGTTGAAATAGGTAGGGAGGGGTCCAAGTCTCAGGTGCTGTGTGTACTTTGAGGTCGGAGAACAGACGTCCAATCAGCTCAATTGATAAAGCCTCTACTGTTACTTGACCCTCTACCAGAGTGTATCACTGTGTGTTAGGTGCCTTATGCCGTATTATCCATCCAATACTTTGCTGCGATTGCCATTGAAGTGTCTGACGTGGACCCAGCTGTACAAGCTACAGCTCTCCTCATAATTATGGGGAGCTTGTCACGACGGGACCTACGCAATCCATTTGGTCTTTAGTGGGACCTGTAGCATTAGCTATTGCTTATTTCAGCTGCCATGGATCATAGCTTCAGCTCAGCTACGTACATCGTCACGTATGGAAACAAGACCCTGACTGACTGTATTGACCAACACTGAATATGGTGGGTTAGGGACTATAGCCAGAGGGAAATGGGGTTTCATGTCGTTGCATCTTTTAGTCACGACAGTCACTACAAACAATGCGTCAATTCATATTCGTGGCGCATCAAGGGCGCGCACGTCAGCTAAGTCTGCCCAAATGCTCCCTACGCTCCAGGTATCTGTGTTGTAGTCCCAGTCGTGACAAATCAAATATCCAGTTCAGTCGTGAGTTTGCAAAAAGAAAGTAATCAAATAAACAACCGGCTGTGAGCGTCTCGTGTATCCCGCTTTTCGCCATTCAAATCAGCAATTTCAGCCCAAACTCCGTCGTGCCCCAGGCACCGTGTCTCTAGCCAGCTCGTCTTATATCATGGCAAACACTGCTACTTGCTGCCCTCGTTTCGGTCGTGTCATGTACCTTACAGGCCGGTAGATCGATAACTCCTTGGAAGCCATTTCGTCGCCTCGTGATCATACAGATTGATCCACCGTAGGAGGATGGCTGGTGCTGGTTCTCTTCTTCTCCCTCTTGGCCCAACGTAAGCCGCACGCGTTGCATAATGTCTTCGGTCCTTGTGGTCCCTTTCTCCATTCCGGTGAATCCAGGGTGCCTGTGTTATATTAGTACTGTTAAACAGGTCACTTACGGCGACAAGAACCACTTACCACAGTCCGTACACACATATTCCTCAGACGTCTTGAGCTTCTTCTTTTTATCGCCGGTTCGAGGGTCCCGCTCCATCGGAATGGCAATTCCTGCATCGCCCTTGATCAGGGTCGGGCTAGCATTACCAGTCGTAATTCCCCGGCTTCGTTCGCCCTCAATGTATCGCAATCCCGTTAACATCTCAATCGTGTCTGTGTGCGATGCTCCTTCGTAACGAGCCATCTTATCCTTCAGCGAATCCTGCCGACCGCCTGCGACTGAGCCTTCGAGATTCTCGCGTGTAAGAGCTTTATTGAGAGCTGCTCGATCGGCCTCTGTCATTCCTCTTTCGCTACCCGGACGGTAAAAGGTTCCCGAGGAGACGCCAGTTCCCTCAGATGGTGTCATGTCTGACCGACCCGATTGACTCTGCAGCCACTGCTTTTGCGCCTCATCATTTTCGGCCTCCTCTTCACGGCGGAGCTCGGCTATACGGCGCTTTAATCTTTCATTTTCGATCTTATGCTCAAGGAACGAGTCTAGAAGTCCAGCGTTTTTGGTGGGATATGGTCGCGCCATCATGAACACGGCCTGGCAGAAGGGCGACTGGTTATTTGGATTGGGGGCGAACTTGGCGCCAGCAATGTGTGCATGGCCGACAGTTTCAAATATCGCGTACTCGGCGTCCTTCTTTTTGAAACGGTAAAAAAGTCGTAGCGGGTTGCCTGATGCGATGGATTCGTTGAGTTCTGCGACAAAAACACCTTGGTCATCTGGGTGGATCAGGTCTTTCAGAAACACATCTTGGATCTCCTCTACACTGTATCCAGTGACCTGGAGAATGCTAGGTGATGCGTACTTGATGCGACCGTTGGCATCGAGAATCTGTAAAAAGTCTCTGAGCTCTTCCACGACCTTGGCGGGCCAATTTCTTCGCTTGGTGAACTCTGTGAGGGTGCTGGCGCCAGCGAGATTCATCTGAGCAAAGGCGCCGGCGGGGAGGGGTCCGGCGCCAGGAACATTGTTGGCTGCTGTGTTGAATTGATTTTCAGCTCTCGCGACAGACTCTTCAGTGGTCGATTGCCCATTGCCAAAAGAGCCGCTCATGTTGGAGTCATCTGCGGATTCGAGGTTCATTGGAATGTCTGTTATGCCACCGAGCATACTATTATCGAGCATGGCCATAAGATCGTTGTCCTGACCATCAGCGCCCATCTACAAAATCGGGTTAGCCGAAATGATCGAAGATCAAGGTTGCGTTGGCCTTGGCCGATTGGGGGGGCGCTATAGATAGGGCCGCAGCCCCGGCGTCGGCGTCGGCGTCGCGGGGAGGGGAGTGGTAATTGACCTGGCCACCCGTCATGTCGGGGAGAGAACCAATATCGAGGTTGAAACCGTAGAAATTGTTGAAGTTGTTCGGATGAGGGGCGCCCTGGGGCGGAGGAGGTGGTGGAGGTGGTCCGTGGGACATGGTTGCGGCGCATTCATTCATGTGGCAGTCGAGTATTCAAAGCTGCATGGGCGAGAACCCGGAAAGGGCAATTCCAGTGGCCTTGGTGGTCTCCTCAGCGCTCGACTCAGTGGAGTGGATGCGACAGCAGCGATAAGAGCTGGGATGAGTTGTCCAATTGGAAATATTGTTTCGATGGCTTGAGTACCATGAGAAATTCTGAAAAACGAAAAGATATACCCGGAATAAGGTATTCTGGGGTCGTATCGGTGTGTTTTATCCTTCAATTTTGTTTTTGGGTATGGCGATGGCAAATTCTTGAGCTCAACATCTAACTCGAAACGTAGAAATGGATGTCGAGCTTCCCCTCTCTACTATCCAGTGAGATACTGAACAGCAAAGAGCATCGAGTAATCGGCCAGGAACAAAGTGGTAGAGAAGTTGAAGGGGTCCCTATTAGCCGCCTACAAAATGTTAGAAACAACAACACAAATTGAAAATGCCGTTGGCGTGATGAAATCAAATGAAGAGGCAGCGCTGAAGGGGCTTAAAAGAAAACAAGGCATGAGAGATGTTGCGTGGGCACGGGCACAGATTGGAGTTACCTGTCTGACAGTACTCAGAGAGATGGGACGCCCGGTATAGCAAGAAGGTTTAGGACATGTGCGAGGCAAGATTGTGAAAGGTTTTGGATGAACTTGCTGTAACGGGGCAAGATGAGAAGAGATATCAGCAAACACATATCCATCTGTCATGTCACCTACCTACACCACGGTTTATAGTAGCGTCTTTGGATAACAAAGAATGGCCCGCTTTCTGAGTCAAGGCGAGGCTCAGGATCGCTTTGAAAGGTGCAGATCCTTAGGTTCACAGCAGAGACAGAGGTTGAGAGCGACTTTTAATTGTTTCCCCTTGCTTGGGTCTGATGACAGGGCAGCAAACAGGCTTGTGGTGTGTGTGTGTGTGTCCCTCTCAATTAGTCCATAGACTGCCATGGCAGACTGGGCAGCTCAGCAAAGCAAGTGTGGCCAGGGACTATCAGGGAGTTGGCCACTGTAAAACATGGCACTTTTGGAGAATTGGATTCTTTCACACATGGGAATTTGGGCTGCCTTGGATTGAATGGGGCATGAAACGTCACCTCTTGTCCAATCTGCACTGCTCGGCAACACCCCCTGTTCTTGTCTTTAGCCTCATGGGAACTTGTCCAACGATTGAGCCAGTGTTCCGGAGGTTATGCCCCGGTAAAAGCGGGCTGCTTTCTCACAGGAGTTTCTCCAGCCGGATCTATTGGTTGACTGCATCGGCGTAGTCCGTTTTAGCGCACCCTTGGATCGCCTTAGCGGGTTCCAGCGTAAAGGGTCCAGCGGCAGTAGCGCAAGCCAAGCGCCAAGGTAGGTCACCATCCACAGTGGCTGACCAATATTTGTCGCATCTCATTCGAGGCGCCTCGGAGGAGAAGTATCGATTCTCGTGGGCATTCATGATGTCTAATTAGTTTGACATTCAGGGGGATCATCGCGGGCCAGCTACGGGGGTTTGTTGGAGAGATTTGTGATCGAGATATCGGGAAAGAAAATGGCATCGGGGAACAAGAGATGCCCAAGAGGCGAAGAGAAGAAGACCATGTCTTGTTCAAAACCATGTAGTAGGCTGCACGTCTGCAGGTCTCGTAAGCAAATCCTTCCCAAATTTGTCGCCTCATCTAAAGCCTGCTGTTTTCTCAGTTTTTCATGCAAGGAAAGCAGAAATATGTCACTGTCATGGCACAACTACTATCACCAAAAAGAAAAAAAATACGCTATTGAACTGCTTGAGTGCCCCAGGGTACAAGGAAACCTCTGACATGAACCTAGGGTGCCAAGATCAACTGGTCTAAAGACCAACCAAAATATACTAAACTTACCTAAATATTTCTGTCACTTAGAACAGGGGCCCTAAGTTTTCTTGTCTTCTACTAAAATGTCTATATTTCGTTCCTTCTGCAGCTCTCTAGACCCTTCGAGGCCCTTATTAGGCTCTCTGGCTCTCAGGGAAAATCGTCAAGCAATGTCGCTCCAGATGTAAGGGGTCTCGGGTCTACATCGTACTGACCCGAAGCGGAGTGGCGCCAGGACTGGGGTGGGTTTGCTTGTGTTTTGGCCCAGGGATTTTGGAGGTCTTGATTTTAGGGGTCTCTGGAGACTTGCCACTTGATGATCTGCTGACGTTGAAAAGACGTAATCTTCTAGTCGATCTCGCCAATTGATGAAACGTCACAAATTTGTACTTGCCAATAAGAGAATGACAAAAATGAAACACTTTCGCAAACGTCGAAACAATGCTGGAGTGTAGATATCGTTGAGCTCAAATAGCTTTTCAAAACTGGCCATTTTTGGAGAAATGATTAGTGAACAAGTCATGTAGGCAGGCAGTATGGAGTCTATGGACGTTACCTAGGTACCTACCTTAGATTTGGATCGGATCATGGTACTTTCCATCTTCTCTTCCCAGTGAATCGCGAGAACTCCGGCTAAACCAGCCAACCACGTGCTTACGCATCGACTGTTCCTAGCTTTTGAACCTCTCAACGCGTCTTCGTATCTAACGTCGCGTTACCCGCCAATTTGACTTCAGCTGCCCGATCCACGCTAACGAGCGACACTTGTTGTCTACCTTATTCAAGGCCTCGACGTTGTTGTGACTTGTGAACTGCAGCTTTTCTTATTAGTCAATGTTTTAATCTACGTAATCGACACTGCCGTTACCGCGTTCCCCAGGTGAGGTAGTAGTCACCATGTCCAGAATCGACAAGCTTTCGATCTCGGGTGTGCGGTCCTTTAGCCCCTCAGTCCGTGAAGCTATCCAGTTCAATACGCCTCTGACTCTCATTGTCGGCTACAATGGATCGGGAAAGACAACGATCATTGAGTGTCTAAAATATGCCACGACCGGCGAGCTGCCGCCTAACAGCAAGGGCGGCGCTTTCATTCATGATCCAAAGGTGCCGACATGCGCATTTCCCCAGAAGCAGATCAAGCAGATCTTGATGCTAACATAACGTAGCTTTGTGGTGAGAAGGAGGTTATGGCCCAGGTCAAACTCCAATTTCGATCGATCAATGACCGTCAACATGTCGCTACTCGAAGTTTACAACTTACCGTCAAGAAGACCACCCGCTCTCAGAAAACCCTAGACTGCTCCCTAGTTGTAGTCAATAATGGAGAGCGAACAACAACTTCTACTCGGCAAGCTCAGCTAGATGAAATGATCCCGGAGCGTCTTGGTGTTTCTCCTGCAATTCTTGATGCTGTCATTTTCTGCCATCAAGACGAATCCCTCTGGCCATTGAGTGAGCCTGCTGCTTTGAAGAAACGATTTGACGAGATATTCGAGGCCATGAAATATACGAAAGCCATCGACAACCTCAAGGTCCTCCGAAAGAAACAGGTCGAGCAGCTCGGCAAGCTTCAGAATGACGAGGCTCATAACAAGGTGAACAAGGATCGCGGTGACAGGGCCGAGAAGAGGATGAAAGCCCTGCAAGCCGAAATTGAGGGATCTCGAGAAACTTGTGAGTCTATCAGTTCCGAAATGGAGGAAACGCAAGACAAGATCCGAAACATCCGAGAAACGGCGAATAGCCACCTTGCAATTGTGCAGAACCTCAACACCAAGCGTGAACAGCTTGAGTACAGAGAAGAGGCTGTCAAAGAATTGAAGGCCACTATCGACGAATTGCCCGATGATGACGGAAAGCTCGAGGGTGACCTAGCACATTACGAAGACCGTATGCAGCATCTTCAGGATGAGGCCGACCAGAACAAAGCACAGTATAACGAATTGCAGACCGAATTAGGAAAATCACGAAAGGATCTTTCTGTCAAGCTTTCCGAACAGGGCAAACACCAATCGGACAAAGACAAGTACGAGCGTCAATTGAAGATACGCATGGAAACCATTCAGGAAGCCGCCCAGTCTTACGGCTTCTCGGGCTTTGACGGCGATCTATCGGATCACCATGTGAAATCCTTTAATGACAGACTTCAAAAACTTCTGAGCGAGAAGAAACGGGACCTGGAGCGCTTGCAGAAAGACAACTCCGCTGAACTCGACCGGGCCACTGGCGTCATCACTGAGCTTGAAGGCCGTAAAGCTGCTCGCACACAAGACCGCGTGTCCGCGAAACAACGAATGGGCGCTATTGAAAAACGCACTTCGGTGCTCCAGAACGAGTCAAGCCAGATAGACGTGGATGAGGGTGCCAAGGCTGTGCTTGATGGGCAGATGCAAGACCTTGAAAGCAGATTTCAGACAACCCAGAAGACCTTTGAGAACGCCGATTGGGACCGCCAAATCTCTGACGAGAACGATAAGCTGCATCAGCTCGAGAACGAGAACGATAAGCTAGGCCGGGAACTTGTAGAACGCACTCGTCTAGCGTCTGAGCGAGCCCAGCTTGACTACAGGAAGAAGGAACTTGCTGACCGCAAGCGCAAGCTTGATACCTTGACAAGCACCTGGAAGCCGAAGCTCGATAAAATTCTTGGTAGTGACTGGCAGCCGGAAACACTCGATTCTAAATTTCAGGCATTGATTAAGGACCAGAGCAAGGTTGTCAGTGAGGCCCAGAAGCGCCGTGAACAAATCCGCCAAAAACAGCAGAAAGTGGAATTCAAGTTGAGAACATCTAAAGAGTCCCACGAAAAAAAATCCAAGGAGGCGGCTACTTGCCAACAGCAGGTCGTCAGTGCTCTTCTTGCCGTTCGCGATAATGCTACCGTTGAGGATTACAAAGAGGAAATCGAGGTCACTGAGTCACAGGTAGAAGAGCTCAGGAATGAGCTGAGCCTCTTCGACGCTCTCGTGGACTACTATACAAAATGCAAGCGCTTGCTTGATACTAAACGCAAGTGCCAACTCTGTGATCGCCATTTTGATGACAACCAAGCCGCAAGCATGGAGCGCTTGAGCAAAAGGATCGACAAGCACCTTGACCCAAGAGGCAAAATTGATACAGAAAAAGACCTCAAGGATACTGTCGCAAACTTGGAAAAGCTACGATCCGTCAGGGGATCTTATGATACGTATGAGCGGTTGACTGCCAAACTGCCTAGTCTTCGAGAAGAGTGCAAGGTTGCCGAAGCAGAGTTTGATGCCCTTGAGAGACAAGTGGAAGAACAAGGATCCGTCTTGTCGGCTGAGGAAGAGAAGCAGAAAGACCTAGAAGATATGTCAAAGACTGTCCTCAGCATTGCACAAACTGTCAAGGATATTGCAGAGTCTGAGAACCAGGTTGACCGTATCATGTCTCAGCAAATGTCAGGTGGCGTTACTCGAAGTCCCGACGAGATTCATGAGCTTCAAGCTGGCCTATCGGACCAGATGAGGAACCTGAAAAATCGCATCGCGAAGTTGACTACGGATCGCCAGCGCACAAAAGATCAGCTCAGCTCTCTTGAGCTTGAAAAGAGCGAGCTAAGAAACAAGATCAGCCGAGCAGCGGGCCAATTAGACAAGAAGCAGGACCTCCAGAATCAGATCCAGGCACTGAAAGAAGAGGCTTCGCATCAACGAAACGTCATCCAGCGAGCTGACGAGGAGTTGGAGACCATTGAGCCCAGCATTACTGAAGCAAGGTCTGCCCGTGATGAAGTCCTAAGACGCGGCCGGGCCAAGGAGCAAGTCATTGCTGAGGCCCGTGATGCCGTAGCCAACTCTGTCAACGAGATGAAAATGATGGATGCTGATATTCAAGATTATATCGACCGAGGAGGACCCTCGAATCTGGTATCTAATGAACGATCTATTGCCACACTTGAGAAGGCAATTGCGAGTACTGAAAAGGAGGTCACAGACCTTACTGTTCGCACGAACAAGCTCAAGCAGGACATTGACAATGGAGACCGCAAGAAGAAAAACATCAAAGATAACTTGAACTACCGCAAGAACCTTCGCACGATCGACGTTATCCGTCAAGAGATTGCTGAGTTGGAAGATCGCAATGCAGATGAGGATTACGAACGCCTCCAGGCTGAAGCTCGCATGCAAGAGAACCACTATAACCGCCTTCTTGCCGAGCGAGGCTCTGTTATGGGATCTATGAAAACTAAAGATGAAGAACTTGGGAGACTCCTTCAAGAGTGGGAAATGGACTATAAGGACGCCAAGAGAAAGTATCGCGAGTCGCACATTCGCGTGGAAACGACCAAGGCTGCTATCGAAGATTTGGCGCAGTGTAGCTCGGCCGTGGACAAAGCTGTGATGCAATTTCACTCCATGAAGATGGCCGAAGTGAATCGCATTGCTGGCGAATTGTGGCAGAGCACCTACCAAGGAACAGACATTGATACTATTCTCATCCGCTCAGACAATGAGTCAAACACAGGCAAACGCAGCTACAACTACCGACTCTGCATGGTGAAGCAGGACACTGAGATGGACATGCGCGGTCGATGTTCTGCTGGACAAAAGGTTCTCGCGTCTATCATCATTCGCCTGGCTCTGGCTGAGTCTTTCGGCGTCAACTGTGGCCTGATCGCACTCGATGAGCCCACCACAAACTTGGATCGCGACAATATCAAGAGTCTGGCGGAGAGTCTACATATGATCATCAAGGCCCGACAGGCACAGAGCAATTTCCAGCTCATTGTGATTACTCATGACGAGGACTTTTTGCGACATATGAGGTGTAGCGATTTCTGTGACAGTTTCTTCAGAGTCAAGCGAGATGAACGACAAAACAGTGTCATCTCGAGAGAAAGCATCACAAAGATCTTCTAATGGATGTATCAAGTACTCAAACAGGACGACTTGAGATTTGATGTCGGACAAATATGTAAAATAGGCTGAGATATTATCAGCGTCAAAACATTGTTCTTGGCGTTTAGGGGCCGTGGACAAATATCATCATATATTTGCTTATTGTTTGTGCCCTGCGATATGCTGGTGTTGCTTCTGTAACACTTGGGTAAACAGACGTTCGATTGTATCGACGGCCTCATTCGATATTGGGCACAGCTGGATCGAATGATATCCTCCGACGTAAATCCGCCCCAAAATGCACGATGCTAGAATAAATGCTGGTTTGATGCCGTCTCATTCAAGGACGTCAGCTCATTACGAATAAGGGATACGAATAAATCATATCAGGAACTCACACTGTTAGTCATGCACTTCCGAGGAGTTCATTCTAGCTCATCTTGGACAAGTCTCAAGCTAGGTGAACAAGAGAGAAATCAAACTACCTAGTTTCCGATGCCTCGTCAAAGCAAGGTGATGACCAGACACGCACAGGAACAGAAGAGTCATTCCGGTGAGCAATTGCATGGCGGCCTCCTCAAGCTAACACTTACATACGTTAGATACATACAATAAATAAGCCGGAGGATCATCTTGGACGCGAGTACGTAAAAGTGTACGGAACTATGCCCCGGCAATAATACTCGGACTCCACACACACCCTTGTTCTTGGGGTCTTGAATGTCGTTGACGCTCTTATTTCACTGCAATGGAATTATTTCTCCACCCTCCAAGAGAGACCAGACGGCTCCTTTTGCCGAATTGCTCGAAAAAGTTCCTGGCCTCGCCCTCGCGCCTCGGATTTAATTAATGAATACGGCGGTCATGGTTATTGCGTGCGTGGTCCCCGTTTTCGGAGAAAGGATCACAATGGACTTGACTACATCAACAACTCAACTCACCTCAATCTCTTTCTCCCCTTTTTGACCAGGATCCTCATATGAAAATCCTTCACCGGCGTAGACTGAACGCAGAGTAATTAAGCCAAATACAACCGTATTGAGAAAACTACAGGTTCCTGATTAGCAATCACCGTTGCGGTCAACGCCGGCTTCCGGACAAGGATCTTCACAGCTACTATAGTCGTCGACGACTTTCATTCCACCATTTCAAATAGGTGAAGAGAAGTAGGGGCTTCATCTTTTCATCTAGCCTTTTGGGCTTTCTTGCGCAACAATGGCCGCTTCACCACCAACACCGGAGCGGAGGACTAGCTCAGATAGTACTCTTGATGTTGAACGAGACGGGGCCTATGCAGCGAATGGACACTCCCAAGACCCTCCAGCCGCCGAACCAACTTCCGAGGGAGCGGAGACGACACCGGCCGGCAGTAACCCATCTCCCGGAGCAGCTGAGGCCGGTGACCCCGAGGCCGGACGGACCACGTCGGAGACCATCTTGGTAGTTGGCGCTCTATGTCTTGCGCTCTTCCTTGCCGCTTTGGATACGACCATTATTACCACAGCCGTTCCTACTATTGCCAACGAGTTTCACTCAAGTCAGGGTTACATCTGGATAGGAAGTGCATATCTGTTGGGCAACGCCGCATTCGTGCCGACATGGGGCAAGATCTCAGATATCTTTGGTCGCAAGCCTGTTCTTCTCGCTGCGGCTGTCATCTTCTGGATTGGATCTCTGCTGTGTGCTGTTAGCAATGGCATGCCAATGCTCATCGCTTCGCGTGCCATTCAAGGCATTGGTGGAGGTGGTCTCATCGTCCTGCCGAATATCGCCATCAGCGACCTTTTCTCTATGCGAAACCGTGGAATGTACTTTGGCATTTTGGGTATGGTCTGGGCTTTAGCATCTGCGGTTGGCCCTATTCTCGGTGGTGTTTTCACTAGCCAGGTCACCTGGCGATGGTGTTTCTACATCAACCTCCCCATCTCAGCCGTTGCCATCGTTATCCTTGTCTTCGTCCTGAAGCTCCACAACCCACGAACACCGGTGAAGGAGGGTCTATTGGCATTGGACTGGCCTGGCAGTATTCTCATCATTGGCGGTACCATTATGTGGTTGCTCGGACTTGAGCTCGGTGGTGTTTCTTTCCCCTGGGACTCGGCTACGACAATTTGCCTCATCGTCTTTGGCATCTTCGTCGTTGGTCTCTTTCTCGTATACGAGTGGAAAGTCGCCAAGTTTCCCGTTCTCCCTATTCGCCTCTTTCACACACAAAACAGTGTTGCATCTTATGGAGTTGGTTTCACTCACGCATTCGTCTTCATGTCAGGCAGCTACTGGCTTCCACTCTACTACCAGGGAGTCCTCGGCGCATCTTCGTTGCTCTCTGGTGTTTATTTGCTCCCATATGTGCTCTCCCTGTCGTTTGTGTCGGCTGGTGCTGGAGTCTACATCAAGAAGACAGGCAACTACAAGCTCGTTATCGTTTTGGGCTTGATCATTACCGTCATTGGCTTCGGTCTGTTTATCAATCTTGAACCGCGCGCCAACTGGGCCAAGATTATCATTTTCCAGATCATCGCCGGCATCGGTATTGGTCCTAACTTCCAGGCTCCTCTGATTGCACTCCAGACAAATGTTGAGCCTCGAGACATTGGTTCTGCAACCTCATGCTTCTCCTTCATCCGTCAGTTGGGCACATCAATCTCCGTTGTTGTAGGAGGTGTCATTTTCAACAACAAGATGGAGAGCCAGTACCCTAAACTGAAGGAAGAACTCGGTTCGGAACTCGCAGATAGACTCTCCGGTTCCAACGCAGCAGGCAGCGTCGAGCTCGTTGGCTCCTTGACGGGCCACGATGGCAGGGTCGCCAAGACAGCTTTCTGGAAGAGTCTGCAAACAATGTACATCGTCTATGCATGCTTTGCAGGGCTGTCGCTCATCATCAGTCTGATGATCAAGCAAGTCAACCTCAGTAAGGAACACAAGGAGCACAAGACAGGTCTCAAATCACTAAAGCAACGCGATGATGAGAAGGAGGAGGTTGATGCTGCAGAGGGTGTCACGACAGGTAACGAAAAGACGACGGACAACTAAAATGGCGTTTTTTTGTTGTTCTTGTGTTATTAAGGATATTTCAACATACCCGCAGTCATGAAACGACACTGCTTTTCGGTATATGAGCACTTATTATTGGATATAAAACATACGAGCGTTTGTAATTAGACTGCTGCTACTGAATTTATTTCGAGAAGTACTACCGAAAGTATACGTAAATTGTAATTGTGAAGAACCACTTGGTGTTGTAAGGGCCCCAAACTGTATCGTTGAAGTAATTAGTCTATGATTCAAGGAATTCATAACGAGGACTATCTCCACGACGGCTTCGGCCAGGCTGGCTTGGGCTGATTCAAGCGATTGTTAATCGCACAAGGAATTCATGGGATCGAGTCTAAAATAACTTCTCCCCCTCTTCGACCGTCCTCTTCCACTCCTCATAATCAAATCCGAGATCTTCCAATGTCCTCAGTTCATGTCTCTTATCGCCCGCTGCTCTGCTCGCCAACTTGATCTTTGGTACTCTCTCCCTCACCCATCGCTTATCTAGTCCCCAGTAAGGCGGTCTCTTGCCCTCGCCATCATTCTCAAGGCCGAGCTCAGGGGCCTTGGTCGCGGTTTTGCTCAGCTCGTACAAACGGTTGATGTAGTCGACATCTTCTGGGAACGCCATGACATGGATTGCCTTGCCTTCTCCCTTCTCTTCGTGTTGCTCCTGTACCCATGCTTCCATAGCAGCTTCTGAAGGGGGGTTCAAGCGCCCGGACCAGATGCGAGCAATTAGTGCACTCTGTGCTTCAGCAATAGGGAATGGAACAATTCGCTGTGGAACACTGAGAAATGATAAGGTAGGATCCGCAGTGTAGAGAATCTGCTCCCAGAGATGTGCTGCATGGCCTCCACTAGGTACAACTACAGTTGGGTCAAGAGACTTCAGGAAGGGGTACGAGTAGTGAAAACCGGTGCAGAATATGACAGCATCAATGTCGTTCTCGATCTGGCCGTTAGCGAAGCGAACACCACGTTGAGAAGGGAGAAACTCGACAATCTCGGGAACGCCAGCGGCCCATGGCTCCTTGGCTGGTGGTATCACGGTGGGCTTCTCCTTTTCAGAAACAAAGATGGGCTGCTTTGCAACAGTAGACAGTTGTGCACTCACGTCGACTCCAGAGGCAGAGTTTCCGACAACAATGACTTTCTGGTCGATTGTTAGTCAACGTTCTGTAGGGCGAACAAGCATCCTTACCTTATCCTTGAAGTCATTGGGGCGTCGATAGAACTTGGAATGTGATATAGCCCCTGGGTATGCCTTATCAAAGTCGACGAGGCCAGGAATATCGGGAATGAATGGATCATTATAGTGGCCACTCGCCACTACAACAGCGTCATACTCGTCTTTGATGACCTTGTTGGCTTTGAGATCAAGCACCTCAACCGTCCAGGGCTGAGAACGGCTTGGACCAGGTTTCTCAATATTCAACACCTGTGTCTGGTATGAGATGTGAGGATTGATTTCCTGGGCATATTCCTTCAGGTACTGTAGCACAACGCTATGTCGGGGAAACAGTGATGAGCCTTGGGGAAATTCCTTATCGGAGTATCTCATGAGAGAATGGGGAATGTTTGTCTCGAGGAGGTCGTAGATTGGTGACATAAACTCAACGTCGCCATTGTCGTTAGGCCACAGGGCTTGATCTGGGCTGAAACTAGGCTGGGTTCTTGGGACTGAAAAGCCTTGTTCTCGGGCTAGAGGTGTATAGTTCCAAACACCTCCTGGTGTGGCACGTTGCTCGAAGACTCGGATTTTGGAGAACCTTTTCTCTGCAAGAAGGTATCTAGGGTGAGAGTCAGTGACTTGGCTGTATGTGTAAGTGGTATCAGTGATTACCTGGCCGCTGCGAGGCCACTTGGGCCAGCGCCGATGATGGCGATGCGACGAACGTCTAGTTTATCCGCCAACGCCATTCTTTCTCTATCTCCAAGTCGTCGTTTTGAACACTGGACTTGGATATGACTTTACTGAAACGATAAGACACACGTACGCCCGAGTCACAGTGATGTAACAATGTGAGTAATTACACAAAACAGCTCTGGCAATAGTGGGATGCAGGCATTTGATAACGATGTGGGATGTGCAAGGTAATATATAAATACCCTCAGCAGCTCAGTTCTCTTCTCATGAACGGCTCCTCGTCTCATTCGATTAATGACAAAAGACGCTGCCGATGGATCCCGCACAATAGCCTCATCCGCTCGGCGCTGTCGAATGATTGTCTCTGTGAGTATGGTTGCCTCTTTAGGTAATCCCGGTCGGCCTCCGCGCGACCCCGACTCCGGGCATCGGAGGACCCGGCGCTGCCAGTCTGACCCGTTGAGACATGTCTAAGTACCTTATCTAATGAGACAATTCAACTTGATTCAATATGTGAATTCGCGATACCCTCATATCACAGTTTTTGAATTCTCTGTATTCACGCCTATAACTCATTAGGGTCTATTAGACTTTTTCCCCCTGCGGCTCCGCGAATTCTCACTAACGTACGTAGGTGAGGGCCCTGCCCATTGAAGGAATAGCACCTCAACCTCGTGCAAGCACGCAATTTGGTCCACCTCCATCAACATCCTTCAACAATAGGCACGATGGCGTATCTTTATCTGCTGCTCTGAAGACTCATCTTATCAGCGAATGAGGTGATTGAATGTTTTCCTTTTCGATGCTTCTCCGTTTGTAAATGACGTGCAATCTCAAAACCTCTGCATACATTCTTGTACAGTCGCGATATCAATCGTATATTGATAACGCTCTCGTCTCCATTTATTGCCATGCCACTCGCTACTCTTGACGACGCCAATTGCCCAAAATGGCATCTGCATCTGATATGAAGGCTTCGATCCACCGTTTCCGCCTCCGCAGGGTGTCTCCATCCCCGAGGGACGTCGGTCGGGCCCGGTCCGCTTCACCACCGGTATCTCCTGACCAGCGGCTGCAGCAGCAGGATGCGCCCCAGGGAGAGGCGCAGGCTCGGCGGCAGGATCAGCAAAAGCAATCTCAAACTGTCGTCGCGGGCCGGAGCGCGACTGGGAGACCCATAGCCCCGGCCTGTGATAGGTGTCGCAGCTTCAAGAAGAAGTGCAGTCGCACATTTCCTGTCTGCTCTCTCTGTGCCAGCGCTGGCCAGAGGTGTTCCTATACTAACCCTGTTGCCAATGCTGAGGCGCAAGTCCATCAGCTGCGCTCTCGAGTACAATGGCTGAGCCAATACATTGAACAGGCCATCCTTGCGCCAGGTCGACAAGATGTGATAGAAGGTATCGAGACAGGATCCGACCTGGGTATTGCACTAGGCCATGGGCCACGGAGCGGTATTGGTAATATCGCAGCTTCGGGGACAGTATCATCGCCTCTATCGCGAGTGCCAGGTCAGATGGCTTCTCCTTTGGAGACCATAGGCTCTCTTCCCTCTATGCGTGGACAAGACCACCCCTCAACTGGGAGACAGAGTGTTGACATGCGCCTAGAGGAAAGGGATCCTGGTAGTGTGCGAACCACAAGCAGTCGTTTATCTTATGGAGAGTCAACAGACGGATCAGTCACAAAACGAAGATTGATTGCAAGACAAGCCCTCCCTCCTGACATTGCCCCCAGTCGCTTTGTCGATGCCTTCTTTCGTCACGTCAACAGGGCATATCCATTCGTCGATCAAACTCGAATACGGCGAGATCTTGAACTTCTGGGCGATGCGTCTCCAGCTGACCAGGATCCCCCCATGACTCTATTGTATCTCGTCATGGCCATTGGATGCACGTCGCTGGTACGGGCTGGGCAGATCCCCAGTGATACGGCACATCGGTTCGATGTGGTATACCCAGACATCATACAAGAGTGTCTCTCGAACGAAACCATCGAGTCTGTACAGATTCTCATCTTGTTAGGGTTATACTCTTTGTTTGATCCAGCAGCAACCTCAGCCTACTTCATCGTCGGTATTGCCGCACGACAAGCCATGGTCATCGGTCTGACTAGACCAGATGAGCAGCCACGTACGGCCGTGGAAACCGAACTCAGACATCGACTTTACTGGAGTATCTTCGTCCTTGACCGTATGATGTCGGCGTCCCAAGGATTACCAGCCGCTTTTACAGATGAGCATGCTAATGTGCCGCTCCCGGGACTGACGGTGGAAGAGTTTGCCAGTCCGGACCGAGCTGTGTATGCTCGGAACCTGCAGACTAGTCGGCACGTCATCCAGCTCCGGCAACTCGAATATCGAATTCTTCACGCGGTACACCTGCAACAAAACTCTGAAACTGCACGCCTAGCTCCCGCAGATAGGCGTACGGTACTGAATAGTTTGAGGTCTGAAATCGAGGACTGGTACAGCAATGGGTGCCTCATGTCGCCCATGGAAGCAGATAATCTGCCTATCCACAGCAGCATCACCTGGCTGAGTGCTCAGTATTACCACTTGTTAATTCTTCTCTACTTTCCGAACCACTTCAACAGCTCTGCAGCAGCAGTTACTCGTCAGGAACAGCTTGAGTTTGCTCAGAAGCAACTCCAAGCCAACTCAGCGCTCCTTCAACAACGGCAACTACCATTAAACAGAGTATCCCTGAGTCGGTTATTGCCAGTATGTCTGTTGTTGATGCATGATTTCGTAGCATCGTATAGGGCTGATGGAGCATCATCATCGGCCCGGGAAGAAGTCGTGCTACTGATCACGCTTCTCGAAGCGTTTCCAGAGGGATGGACAGTGGCACAAGAAGCAGCTCGCATCATGCAGCAGTTTGCCGGCGTGTTGACAGGACAAGGGGGTATGGCCACTGCGTACTATGGCGAGACTATAGAAGAGCTCGTCAAGCAGTGCATCGCTAGTTTTACAGGGCTGCTACACCAGTTCCTGGGTAAAGCGACATGCTTCCAGTCAATCGAGTATGCACAAGAGTCTCAAGAGGTTGAAAGAATGGGGCAGATCGGAGCCACGCAACAGTCGTCGACCAATTCACTATGGTTGAATGGAGCAGATTCAAGTATTGGGGGAGTTAATGAAGAGGCGGTACTAGGATATGGATGGGGTTCATGGGATCTTGACTTCCTTTAAGCGAGTTAATACATGTATATCTCCCGGTGTACGGATAGATAATATTCTAATGTTTTTAGTAAAAAGAATTGGTGCACATAACCAGTATAGACACTGGGGACAATGTGAGCATTTTGGAAGGAAGAGTATTCGATCTAAGATAACTCAACTAATTTATATTTTTAAATCTTGGTTAAAGGGTAATATTGTAGTTCTACTATCAGTTCATGCCATGGAGTGGCGTGGAGTAGCCTCAGACCCTGACGATATCGCGACTGGTGGATTATACATGATCAATATTTACGCAGGCGAACGGACAAGGTTTCCCGCCGTTGAAGATTAACGATGCCCAAATTCAATTGATTGAATAGAATGCATATCATTCCAACGGCGGCACAGCCTCGATTCTAGGTCGTTTGCGGGCCTCAACGGCTGGGGACAGAGTTTAGTTTAGCTGGAGGCTCTGCCAGCCCTACCAGACAGACCCCTCTAGCTACTACTCCGTAACTAATGCTGAATTGGAACTTGAGTTCACACCATTGAAGAGGTTTGGCATATAGGAAGTGTGGAGGGGCCAATACAAGAGGATTGCATATGTGATCTATTATTACTATGTGTGAGAAGTGTACATCTGTCTATCTGTCTATACTTCGGTGATGACGACGCTTCAATTAACATGGAAGTGGGTTTTCCTCCGCTGACATGCCTCTGTAGCGACTCTCTGATTGCACCAAAAAGGACGGGATTGGATGGATGCACGTACTATATTTATTCAGTGGACCGACTGCAGGTTTATTTATGGAACTGTCCTCTGTGGATCGGTAGAGATTACCACTGCAGGGTGTTTTGCCAGGAACACGAGATATCCTTGGCTTTTTGCCATATGGTCAGCGATCATGACTGAGGTGATAATTATAGCGATGTACATAGTGAAGCACGAGTTCACTGAGATCAATGAATTTGTGCTGGCTAATTAGGTAGGGAATGAAGGAATTGATGGTTTGACAGTGGCTGAATCTTGATTGATGATGGCTGCATATCGTGGAATGGCAGGGAATTTGATAGATAGCTAAAAAGCAGGAAAATACGGTTAGTGGTGAATCGGATGGATTCATGATCAGATACACTAGTCTGGATGATCACCCGCCATTTAATTACTGTTTCTTTTATTTGTTTGTTTTATACAGAAACTGATTAATTCATTTGCAACAATGGATGCATGCATAAAAGGGAGCGGCCTCATTTTATCACGTTATCCCAGTTCAGAGGGTCCGTAACCTTAAATCAAGATGGATGGCAGAGAGAGACCTTCAGAAAGGTGAGGGAGGTGGCTATACGAATGGGCTGAGTCCGACGGACATTTCCATTGCATGGTGCAGACAGAGTATTAATTGTTACGCTAGCTTGTGAGTTTATGTGTCATTTCAGTGGATGGCTGGGATGTGCGCTAACAGTAGGGACTACCTATGCATGCATAACTGCACTGCCGCAGTCCTCCATCTCAATCTGCATCCGTTCCCTCATCAACATAGCCCAGCAAAGTATTAGTTATGTCATACCGATCGATGCCTGGCAAGGAGGAGTGCGATGATGTGATCTTTTATTCTGAGGCCGGCATATTAATCAAATCCAGAGACACCATCCAGTGACTGGCCAGCACTGCCTTTGTTGACTCCGGCAGTTCTGCAAGTGTGTGTTGTGGGATCCCTCCCAAGGCTGATTGAGTTCATCCACAGGCACAACGTTAGTGGAAAGCTAAGGCAATCCGCCGTTGGAGGCGGGATGCTGCGTCCCGTCTTTACGGTTCCATCCAACTCATTTTAGACCCCACCCGTCCGTCAAATGTGCAGTAAAGATCAGTTCGTATGTACGGACCAGACAGTAACACGAGGGACTGCATGAGATGTTCATCAAGCACGTCGCTCTTGGCCGTATGCGTCATGGCATACTGAAATCGGAATTCATGATAGTATAATTATCGCAAGACTATACAAGACAAGACAAGACAAGACTGCCTCATCCGACGTAAACAGTAGCAACATTAGGTAGTCTGAGACATGCTAGTTGCAGCAAACCCGTCCACTGTGGCCAAATCATGTCTCCAGAAATCAAGGAACCCACCTCCAATTCAGGATCTGGTAGCGACGAAAAGCCCAGGTCAGGGCGCTCCACCTCACTGCCAGTGGGGTTCCATCAGTTATCGCTACGGGCTGGGCACCCCAGAAAAGAGTACCTAGGCGAAAAAAGAACGCCTGAACCCCTGGAGTCCTGTGCCCTGCCACCCTGGGCTTGGCGGACTTCCATTTAGCTGACCTTCCAGGTTACCTACCTTACGGAGTACTGTACCTTGGGCTGGGTTCGCCCGCCCCAGGCTTTCTCTGCCCGTCCACGGTTAGGTGCTCTTTAAGTTAGCCCGCCCTCTCTTCCCACCCCCCCTGCTTGGGCTGTTTCAGCGACCCAATCTTATGGAGGTCAAGGAACTCACTCCCATCTGTTCTGCCTCTCTCTTGACTAAACTAAGCTGACATCCTCTTACTACAAACGCTTGGGCTCTTCTTCTTTTTCCTTTCATCTCATTTCTCTCTTCTCAACAACAACAATATCCATTATTTCCCTGGTCAGGCCGTTTTCAGCCACCAATTAACTCGACAACAAATCCCTCGTAATCGCGACTCCGTCTCTCGCTTCTCTTCCGCTTTTTCTCGTCGCGCGACTCCTTTTTTTGTCCAATTTTCGTATAACTGTATTCGACTACTGTTCTGTACTGTACTGTAGTGCACTTGCTCACCTCGGTACCCGTGGCCATCCGCGTGAGCAAAGCACCCTGTGCCTTAATATAGACACGACCGCCCCAACCGAACCACCGCGTCTTTACTGTCTGTCGCAGTCGAATTTTCTTCAATCAACAACAGCAACTTTTCATCATCGTCCGTCGAGCGATATCGACGAGTGTTTTCATCACTTCGACTATTTCCCCGTGACTCCCGGTCGGAGTCATTCCATGTCCACCGTGGCTACCCGGCTAGAATCTCGCAAATCGCTCCTAGGAGCTGACACCGGCTTCGGATACGGAGGCCATTCATACAACAACTCCTACGGAGACAACAGTTACGCTCCTTCTCCAGTCCCGTCTCCACAGCCTATTCCTCAGCCTGCCGCCTTCGCCCAGCCCAACTTTGCCGACGCCGGGGTTGAACCCGCATACAACCAGGGCTTCGCCTATAGAGAAGGCCTCACCCCTTCGCTTCCCGCGCAGAGTATGAAGAATGGCAAGATCGATTTCATGAAGAGCAGATGGCCTGCCTCTTTCATGGCCGTCTCTCTTCTCCAGGCCATTCTGTGCATTTGCTTTGAGGCGTACGTCATCTCCGTATCTTTGGGCATCTGTGCCTCTTGCTGACCCCTTATCTAGCTATGTGTTCGGCAAGTTCCAGGTCAACCTTGGCACCCATATCAGCGCTCCCCAGGTTCAATCTCAGTACAAGACTATCCCGACTTTCTTGACGCTTTTCATCTTTGGTTTCCTTTACACCCTGGTCGTCGTCTGGGATGCTCTCCGACAAAAGAACACCATTCAAGTCATTGGTGTCTGCTTCTCTAACCTGGCCCTTATGGTTTACACGACTATCCAAGTTGATCAAATTTCCGAGGCCTTTGATATTCTCGAGCAGAACAATGCTCTCAAGCGTGGCATGACTGCTGCCGAGCTTTGGCACGATGTGAAGCCTTATCTGGTGGCTATTCCTGCCATCATCGCCCTTGCTACTCTCGTTATGGGCTTCCTCTCGTGGAAGATTTACCAGGAGTATGCGTGGGATATTCTCAAGAACATTGGTGCCGATTATCGCATGAAGAAGCGATTCCTTCACTACCAGGTATGCTGCACTCTTTCACCCAGACTCCTTGGTCAATGCCTAACTCGGACCAGATTTACATCGCTCTGCTCAAGTTCGATTTCTTCTTCTTCCTCGGCTTCATCGTTCAATTCGTTGTCGTTGTTGCTGACAAGGATGACCCTGAATTCGCCCTAACCATCGTCACCATCCCCATTACCATCCTCATCCTTCTCGCCGCCGCTTTCTTCACTCGACGAGAGAATAAGATCGGCATGGTCTGCATCATCATCCTCTATCTCGGAGGTCTCAGCTATTTCATCTTCAAGCTTGTACGAATCTATCAGCCTGGACACCGAGATAGTTACGAAGCCGTTCGTCGATCATTGACCGCATTTGCTGTCATCACCATTCTTCTCATCCTTCTCACCATTACCAACGCCATCGTGTGCATGCGAAACTTTGGCAAGGGCCTGAAGCCCCATCTGCAGTCCTTGTCTCGAAAGCGCAAGGTCGAGGAGAAGCCTGATATCAACTCAATCAACATGCAGGATGTCAAGCCTCAAATTCCCAGCCGAATGACCATTGATTAAGCGGCCCCTCGCAAGTCATGATTCTTCAAAACAATATTCTGGAGGCATCATTGTACAAAGACACGAATTTACGAAAGGATACAAAAATTTTCCCTTTTCTATGGCACCAGTCACAAAGGGCAGGCTCAGGATGGACGGTGACCAAATGGGTGCGGCGTGAACAGAAGGCGACGAAGTGATATCCCATGGTGTCGGAAACTTGCTTGGACTTTTTTATTCTATTTACTTTGGTTGTTTTTTTGTTTCCTATGTTAGACCCAACCATATTAGGCGTTCAATGCTCCACCACATGGAATGAGATCCAGGAGCTGATACATAGTTCTTTTGTTACTTTTACTTTGTCCCCTGATCAATTGGATTGCGGGTTCTCATGATGAGATAATCCGACAGGAATTGAATAGTGAAATCAGGCATATACAAAATGGCCCGTGCTTGTGTGGTCTATGAGACTGTCCATATGTGAATCACGTCATGAAACCATCAGGACTCTGACTCAATACACTCACTGGTTTCAACTCTGTGAAGCATGATGCGAGACAAGAGTGTAGCTAGGACGTTGCATGTTTCATGGCTTATGCTGGAGAAAAGATCGACGTTTCGGTCTAAGAGGCAAAGGAAATATCCCAACAGGTACAATTCTAAAACAAAATGCCAAAACGCCCGCTTTCCATTCTTGATTTTGAACCAAAGCCGAAGCAGAGTCCTTGCTGGACTCGTTCAAGACAAATAAACGCCAGTCCATCTTGCCCAATGTGGCAGTGCGCTCTGATACGTAACATGACCATGCATGTAATAATGCTAGCAGGGAGAATATGTTATAGTCTGATCTGAATGGCATCCTTAAGGTGACCTTCTGTCGGGCAGTAGGGACACTTGTACCGTGCTGCTTTCACTATGTTGTTCAGAGACTCGCGGCAAAGAACGTGACCGCAACTGAGCATCATGGGAGGATTGTCTTGAGTCGTCTGCTCTTTACTGACGGGGCAGACAAAGATGGGATGATAAACCATAAACTCGGGCAAGGGTGTTGCGAAGGCAAGTTCGTTCTCTGTCGTCCATTCTGTCTTTTTCTCACGCATATAAGTTGTGTATTTGATCAGCCGTGGAAGAGCGATGGAGCCTGCTGTAACGGCGATATAGAGAGGTGATTCCGCCGATAGGCCAAGCAGTGAGCAGAATTCGCGAGTAAACGACATGGCTACGTCCTCGAACGCTGAATCTGTCTCGAATATATGGCTGTAGGGCGATTTTGCCAGGTTAGGGGCGAATACCACAGCGCTGGAGAGTTGTTGTATCTCTAGCAGATGACGGTTCTGGAAACGAGGGAAGTTCTGGCGAGCATAGTTAATCGCTCCGCCGAGTCCATTAGTCGCAGGTTCGTCAGGGAGACCGTTGACAGATGGGCCTTTGAACAGCCAGACATATTGAAGCTTTATAAGCTCAAATTCGAGTGTGCTTCCCCTGGCCTCGAGATGGACGCCATTTGCGTGGGCCCAGTTGATGGCGGGTAGGAGATTATGGTCCTTGAGCTGCGAAAGGATGCTATACATTTCCGCAAACTTGTTTTGTAAATGCTCTGAATGTAGACCTGCCATTTCATCTTCTAATTCATCCTCGCTTTCCATATCATCATCTCCATCCTCGTCTGTTTGTGAAATGGTATGGGCTTCGCGGCCGGGAGGGTGGTCTGTAGCTTCTTTGAGAAATGTCGAGGCGACAGAAAATTGACCTTCACGAAGAAGATGCATGGCTATCGCACGGTTGATGAGTCGCGGGTGGTCCGCCATAGCATCAGTCTCCATAGGGAGTTCTCGGTGAGGAAGAGCCTGTGTCGGTCAGTCAGATATCGTTGCCGTCAAAAGCTAGAGGTTATAGACAAACCTTGTCGAGGGCCTTTCCAAAGGACTTCTGCGCTTTGGTGATATCCTTTAGGTCTACGTTGATTCGTTCGAAGCGGGCTTTGACTGGATTTTGCAACGTCATCATGGCCATGCCGGTTCGAGTGGCGTCTTGCTCTATTACAGTGGTTAGTTGTTGATGGTATCGGAGGAAAGCCAGCTCACCTTGAGCAATCTTCTCACGAGCATTAGTAAGAAGGTCAATGACTTTATCTACATCATCGACCACGGTTTTGAGTGTTCTGTTCCTCATACGAGCCAGCTCAACCATGAGTGGTGCAAAGGGCGAGACATAATCGTTATCAACTTCCGCCATGGCTGGGGACTATGTGGGGTTTTGAATCAGATGTAGAAGGTATGATCAAGACCGAGAGTTATGTTTAACGCGAAGTGAAGCTTCCAAAGCCAAAGAGAGTCATGGGCTCATCCAATAGCTAGGATATTCCACGGGTGGACGTCAAAATGCCGGTTGTGTTGAATGTTGATGTCGTTTGCGGATTCAACGGTGACGGAACGATCCGAGCTCAGGTACCTGAGGTAAGTAGATAAGAGGGAGGCGGGTACATTATCGCTTATCGATAAGGAGGATACCGAGGCTTTGCTGCTAAAGGGGATCGGCCTCGCTCTCCCGCTTAATGATGGCCAATTAAACGAGAGTAGATTTTGGCTACTTTACGCTTTGACAACAGCTTCCCTTTATTAATTACAATTTACATATGCAGCTGTTGTCTCCTCTTCGACTTTCCACAGCAACTACTCCGTACCACATATTGAATCATCCTCCTCATATAGCAAGTGACGACGAAAGTGTCGAGTAACCCCAGTCTTCCCCCAGGGATTCACGTGGGGCTTCAGGGAATTAGTGCCCCGCATTTAGCTTGTAAAGTCTTCGGCTGCGTCTGCGATAGGTAGGTACTTGAAGCAGGTACCGAGAGCTAACCTGGGAGCTATTGCATCACATGAAGGCCCTGTAATGTTAGTTGCCTCTCAGACCTGTTCAACACCGAAAAAAGGCCTCCAAAGACACGCGCGCCTAAACGAAACTACTAGAGACGTCCTCTTGCTACTCCTCGCTCACCACGGGTGAGGATGAAGCTCGAGACTGCGTCTATCAAATACACGGGCCAATGACGACACCATGGCTTTCAGATTTCCAGATCCTCGACTTCGAGTCGACGATGAACTCTCGACAGGCACCACCGCCAAGGGGTCTGTCGCCCGTACAGCGACCACCTCCAACTCTAGCACCACGCGAGAAAGTCCCCCCAACGGTATTCCTCCGTTAGAGGTTTCCGCATACAATGAAGCTGCGGATTCTCAACCTCTACCCTCGCCGAGGCGCAAAAATCTTGTCTTTGCCGATCCTTTCGCCTTTCGGTGCGTCGCGAACAAACACTCCTGAAGCTTCCAAGGCTAACACAGCATCAGGTATCTCGAGGAAGGCAGCAATGTTGTCGTTGTCGAGCGCCGTGGCATTTTACGCGGATACGAGTCGTACCTAGTCGAACAATGGGCGTGTTGTCGAAAACCACCAACACTCCTGATCGTCACTTATACCGGAGACGAAAAACACTCGGTCGTTGTCGGTGTGCTCTCTGTTCCAATAGACGAGAGTCTTTGGCCTCCAAGGCTACGCTTCTACTTTGATCAACTCCAGGATTCACATGCGCGGCCCAAGGAAACTGAGCTTGGAGAGCTTATGGTTACTAATCTGAGTAATTTCCCTTCGGCCCTCACCGTTATTATGGTCCCTGAGGGTGATATCCGAAAATATCGCTCCTCGTTCATTGTCAATGAGGATTTGAAACGATTAGGATGTTCTGGGCGATCAGGCATGACTCTGTCAGATCCAACTGAAGCAACGCAGCTCAAGTTCTTGCAGCTCTACAGGACGAGCGATCGAGTACCTGTTCCGCAAGCTGTAGTCGAACTCATCAAGCTTTGTCAAGTCACATTATACATGTTTGACAAGCTGGGGCACCAATACATCGATGGGCTGCTTTGCGACAAGACAGAAATGGCTATCAACAACTGGTGGATCGAAATTGGTGCTGAACACTATAATTTTGAGCCTACCGATGGCATATTAGGCCCCAGTACGGTGGCGGCATTACTGGGCATGTTCATGGGTGCTCGAAATCGTCTCCATTGGTACGGAGCCCCGGTGTCAAAGGATGTATTTGACCTCGAAAACACTAAGCGTGGTATTGGTCACTTCCAAAAATCACAAAAGCTCGAGAAGACGCGAAGGCTGGACCGTCAAACTCTTCTCAAGCTCTACACTGTGTCTGCCAAGGCTGCTGCTGGAGAAAGTTGGGGTGTACAGAGGGCTGTGAAGTCAACACTGACAGAAGTCGGAGGTAAGAGGGGTGAGCTTGTAATGGGAATGGTGTCAGGAAAAGACAAAGGAGGACTGGCTGATATCGAGACACTCGACATTGGCACTTTTGCTAGCTTAGCATATGGCGAACGGGCCAAATGGCTCTGGCATGGCAAGCCTCGGAGGAGCGTCGCTGAGCTACCACATCACAGTCCAGAGTTGAGCAGCGCGGTACCTTGGAAAGAGGAAGAAGCGAATCCAAACCCGAAACGCGTATATTCAGCGCCTGCTGAGAACGAACTGGATGCGAAGCGACTGGATGAGACTCCTGATGTTTACTCGGGCCACCCACCTGGTTCCGCCGTTAGTGTCGCTGATGGATCAGGTGATAAGGAGGCTTCGCGGAAGAACATCTTCAAAGGTGTCGCTGGGAAAATGAACGACGCTAGGTCTGGTTTTGGACGTATCAAGGATGTCGTTGGGGGAGGCTTACGTGGTCACACCAGTCGACCTTCGGTTTCAACGAGAGATGACTTTTTAGAATCGGGCCCCAGAAGTTCAAGTCAGGGGCTCACTCTAGGAACAACACAACCACCAGCGCCCACACAAGGAGTGGGCAGAGCCTTCACATGGAACAACAAACCGCAGGAGTATCTAGCCGCGATGAAACGAGCAGACGCGGAAGGGGGAGCAGGTTTCCCACAGCTTTCGCACTTTGCGTCCACCTCGACAGTTGACATTAAACAGCCAGCCTCGGCTCCCGTGGAAACACAAAAGCGCGAGCAAGACGGGGAGTTATTTGATATTGGGGTGGAAGTGCGCAGGGATGTGTTGTCCAAGGCACCCTCCGCTGTTGGATCTCTTGTTGATGAGCATGACCTCCAAGGGCCTGTTCTGGATGCAGAACTCAATGATGATCTATCCAAAAGGGGGCTCTCGCGACGACACAGTATTCAGTTATCACAGTGCCCACACATGACCGTTCTCAACGAAAATCGTTGGCCACGACGAATGTCATTTGGCGATGCTGAAGAGGCAGTATTGCAGTGGGAACCCCTCATCGACGTGTCAGATGTAGCGGATGGTCTTGCCAATATCGAAGCCTTCAACGACCTAGCTCAGCATTTTAACCAGTGCTTGGAGGAAATGAAGCACCGTATTGAGCCATGGGTCACGGAAAAGCTCAGTGCAGTCGAGGCTCTCGATGAACGCTACGCAAAAGACAAGGACGAAATGCATGCACTCTACTACCAGCTGAACGAGGCATGCCAGCGTATACGTATAACTTCTCATGAGCTCCTTGCCGAGGAGCGGTCTCACCTCTTGGAGGGCCTTAAGGAGGTTGAGGCGCTTGTAGCTCGTCTCGACTATGAAATCAATGCTCTATTACAAAAAGTGGTCGATGTCGAAGATGGCATTGTTACTTTTGAGAGGCAGGTGGAGGATATGGAGAAGAGAGCTGAGGCTTTGAAGGCCGAGCTTGAGACCGAAGGGTGGCTTCACTGGATGTTCAGAACTGTCACAGGGATCGGGACAGGTCCAGATATTACAAGGTCGCCGTCTTGATCCAGGGGTTGATGTTGGGTAAAGAGCGTTTTCTTGGGGATGATATTCCCCTAAATGGTCATCAGCACGGAGTTTTGGGATATCGATATCATATCAAACATAGCATAGCACACCCCTGGGTACAAGGCATTTTTTAGGGTCATACTGAATAAACTTAATCTAGTTATCCATATACCAAAGCGTCATCTCTGGCCTGACCTGGATTCGTTCATGTACAGGCATATATAATACAGCAACACCTCCCGTTGCACCGTCGGTCATCATTTCGTGATGCAAGCGCCAGATATCGATTCAGACCCAATATCTATCAATTCTCCCGAGTAATCGTACACAGCTTCAATTCATAACCACAGCCTATCTGGGGCCCGTCCTCTAAATGGTCTGTTGAGGTCGTAAAATGTTCGCGTTTCGCTCATCACGCTTAGAACATGCCACCACCGCCCTGCTGGCCGCCTCCGAGAGCCTGGCCCTGCTGCTGCATGATTTCGCTGACCTTCATAGATGTGTCGAGGAACTTGGCTGTGCAGCGGTCGAGGCAGACGGACTCGCCCTTGTTGAGCTCACCCTCGCGGTAGTCGTTGGGAACGCACTTCTTCTGGCAAGACTGCTGAAGACTGTGGCATCACAATTTAGTATCAATGCGTGTGCTTGGTGAGCGCTGAGGCTTACCGGTTGTAGGTGTCGGCCATCATGCGCATCTCGCTCTCAACGGCGGCAATCTTTTGCTCCGAGGTAGGCTGAGGTCGACCCATTCCGAGGAAACTCATTTTGGCGGTGTTGAAGGAGGTGGTTGGTCGGTTCGGTATAATTAAGATGCTGTGATGGTTAAAGGCTATGTTATGACGGTGTTTTGGGACCTTGAACTGGATAATGGGAAATTTTCCACTTATCGCGGATTGGCCGATTATGTAAGGATACATGTTCCAGCTACCCTGCACCAAGGCATCATGAACCAATTTGTGCATGGACTCAGGGTGTTATAAGACTTATAGTTGCATTGTTCTCATGCGGATGTTATAATTAGATTGTATTATGCTTATAGAATGAGAGAAAATACACAAATACTGTGGCAGCAACGTCTTCTTGTTGGTTGGAGCCTCGATCGGCTATCACTCATGGCATTCACTGAATTGACCCTCACTATTTGACTACCACACCAATTACAATTGATATAAACAATTCTTTCATATTGCGCTATTTGGTATTATAATCATCCCGTCATTCAATTCCTAAAGGTAATGTTCTTCGTGCGAGTCCACTCATCAAGACCAGCAGATGCACCAAAACGGCCATATCCACTAGCCTTGGCTCCTCCATGAGGCAGACCGCTCTCATCGTGAATGCTCATATTGTTGATATGAACAGCACCTGTCTCGATCTCGCGAGCAATTCGGAGACCTCTCTGGAGGTCAGACGTGAATACAGCAGAGCTCAAGCCGTACTCGGTATCGTTGGCGATCTTGATGGCTTCCTCCTCCGTCTCAATAGCCATCAGAGAAACCGTAGGGCCAAAGGACTCCGACTTATAAATGTCCATTTCTGTGGTGACATCTCTCACAACAATTGGTCTCATACGGGTCTTGCTTGACTCTTCGACATCAGGGTTTCCGTGAACCAGGGAGGCTCCCTTAGAAATGGCATCCTTGATCAAGGCCTTGTTCTTTTCAACAGGAGCCGATGCCACAAGAATCGGTGCGTCCGCCTTAGAGGAGAAGACTTGTTCGATGGTTGCCGACAGCTTCTTCTCAAACTCGTCCTTGACATTCTTGTGCACAAGGATCCTTTCGGTAGACATGCAGACTTGCCCCGAGTTCATGAACGCTCCAAGGGTGCATTGCAGCGCGGCGAGGTCGAGGTCCGCATCCTCCCACACGATAGCTGGGGCCTTGCCACCCAACTCCAGAATAACAGGTTTGAGGTTCTCGCCTGCAAGCTTACCGATGATACGGCCAACAGGTGTGCTGCCGGTGAAGTTGATCTTCTTGACTTCAGGGTGCTCAATCAATGCGGCGGTGACTGCTGCAGCATTGGCTCTCTCGTGGAAGATGACGTTAAGGACACCATCAGGGAGTCCTGCCTCTCTGAACACATCGGCAATAGCCCAGAGTGTTCGAGGAGAAATCTCACTGGCCTTGAAGACCACTGTGTTACCAGCGGCCATGGGGAAAACAACAGATCTTGTGCCGAGAATATAAGGGGCGTTCCTGGATTGACATGTTAGTAACTCCTGAGACCCATCCGGGCACGAGAAACGAACCATGGCGCAATTGCTACAACGACACCATAAGGTTCTCTCAAGACGAGAGCGGTTGTGTTGGGATCCGACACAGTGGGAATGGCGCCCTCCAGTGTTCCTATACGACCGGCAACTTCCTTCAGATGGCTAATGCCTGTGCTAATATCGAAATCGGCCCAGGTAGCATCGCTACCAGTCTCTGACATGGAGTACTTGCGGAGCTCATCACGTCGCTTTTCCATAATCTCGGCGGCCTTGAGAAAGAGATCCCGGCGCTCACTAGGCCTTGTCTTGCGCCATGACTTGAAAGCCTCAGCAGCAGCCTCGACAGCAGCATTGGCATCCTTGACGTCAGCACTGTGGTAGCGGTGGACGACCTCGCCGCTGGCGGGAGACACGACATCAACAGCCCTTTCACTGGTGTGATCGCTGCCGTTGATGAGGAAAGGCACAGTATGAAGCTTGGTCGCCATGATGAAGACAGGGAGGGTATCAAGTTTCAGATTAGAGAGTAGGTGATATTGTAGTCAAGCTGGATGGGGCGACAGTCGGGCAGGATGACGGTTTATATAGGCGGTTTCGACGAGAGAAAGCCCATGAAAAGAACGTAACTTGCTAGATTCATTGTAGTCTACTATGCATCCTTGGCATATAGCAGTGCATGTGGGATAGCTTAGTGATGCGGATCGGCTCCTCCACTTGGAAGAAAGAGGTAAGAGACGCACAGAAGGAGGAGTAGGATCCCCTAGACACTAGCACACAGCCCCGCATATTGAGTGTGGGCGACCCGCGGAATAAGAGGGGGATCCTGAATTGTGGTGTTGTTCGGCACTTTCACCGGGTTTGGACTGGAGATCGCCATTTGACAAGTAGCATGGCCTAGATAGATCAAGTAGCCATGTCCGAGGCTTGTCTAGCGTGGGAAGTGACTCGAATTGCATTGACATTCCCGATAATTTGGAATATTTGAACGATGTTCACTTATAAGGACTGTGGAAGGTTTCGGAAAGGAACAAGAAGAGCCGATCACTAACGGATATTTCCCGCCTCGCCTTTAAAATGTCGCTTCTTTTGATGTACATCAGGCCAGGGTCCATGACTTGGGCGGCCCGAAACAGAAATGCAGGGTCGAGCCTGGAAAGGTAGACTGCGCTTTCAGATTTGTAAGAGGGTATCAGTTATGTATCAGCCAAGTTTGAATAACGCATGCCCAGTAGGTATGTAGTAAAACGCATCACGACTGTTGCATTGAATTTGGGTCCAGGAAAGGCTGAGAAACATCCGTTGTTCGAATGCGAAGAGTCTCTACACACACAGAGCGTCAGAACCGTGTCTCATCAACAACTAACACTATTCCCTTGATCAACCCACCGATTTCTGGCATGGATCCTGGAATCACAAAGTGGACCTCTGCTTTGAATCGTGGACAATGCACATCTTGACCAGGGCGTTGGGGAGCGGGTTTGAGCTGACGCTTGACCGACTGACGAGGCTTGTCAGGTTCAGACATGATGAAGTGTTTAAGCAAGGGTGATTATGGTTGTTGATGAAGAAAAATGTGTGAAGAAAAAGATAAGTGGTTTTGATGCAAAAAGCAAAGGTGATTGATTATCTGACGCAAGTAAGGCAGGGAGGGAGATATGTTTTTTAGCAGAATGCGCTCAGAGCAGTCGTTGTGTAGTGGTTGAGCCTGATTGGCTTAGCAGCTCATGCCCTTCATTGGAAGGACAAATAGCATTTGCGACTTGATGGACGGAGTAGTCTAAGGTATTATCACCATTATGTGATTTCAAATTACTATTACAGTTAGAGATGATAGTTTGCAGTGGTTTCATCCCTAGAAGAGAAGTTGAGGTTTCGATAATGAAAGGGCTGGTTCAGATATACTGCTCAGCACATCGTCACACTTTTCTCTTCTCGACTTGTAGATAACACCACCAGAACGAATAAAATAGTGTCTCTATAATATGAGAAGGTCATCACCAGTAGTTCCCTCTTGTCTCTTCTTTCTTTTGGTTACACTCTTGTCAACGTCATGTGATGAGATGGTGGAACTCATAAATACGAGATGATCACATTACATAGGTAGTACTCAGCGTCAAAAGTCTTGTATCGCCACCCAAACATTTTTTACGAAATTACCCGAGTTCCAAGTCTTCGCGCAGCATGTTCTTCTTTCAGGACCTCATTTGAGTATATCCAATTGCCATATCTTTTGAGTTGGGCCCCATATCATCAATGATCATAGGCCTCGGCTGAATGATGCATACATCACGTGAGTGTTGATGACCCGCCAATCAGAGACTTCAATGCCCGCCGTAGGGATAATTTTCTAGGCCTGCCCCGCTCGTCTCCAGTTTGTCAGGTCGCTCAAAAGTCGTTGCATGAGGCAACAACGGTGAAAGAGTACCGTTTCTGTACCTTGCTGCACCTTCCCAGTTAAGATTGTCAAGCGAATTACTCTTTTCACGGAAAGACGGTGAAAAAAGCTGGTAATTGGCCAGGCCAATTAGCCACTCACATTCGAGTCGCCTTTTTTCGCACCTTGAAACCAGCGAAAAGCAATCTTCTCCCTAACAAACAAACCCCTCTCCTCCGTAGTCGGCCTTTGCTCACGCGCATTGTCTTTGCCAACACACGACGCGCCCACTCAGCGCCGCGACCCGAAATATCCATATCAGCTCTCAACACCGACACCGGCACCGGCCGGTCAACGAACTCCGGGTATTTGCTTTTCGAAGCCTCCGATTCTTTGATTGCCCGTGTCCGTGTCCGTCTCGGCGGCGGTGCAGCCTCGCATCATCCCGTCGCGTTCCTCCTCCGGGCCTCCGGCTCAGGGCATCGTCCCTATGGACGGTTCCATGATGGCTGGTGGGGCGGCCTCGATGAGTCCTACGAGCCCTGTCAGCTCCCGCCACGGCCATGGCCATGGGAACAGCAATGGCACCAACAAGCGCAAGAGGAGCAGCATGGTTGGCATTGAAAGTAGCCCAGGCAGTAATCTTGACGATCACGATGCTGAGCAGGAGAAGAAGCGCCAGCCTGGCGTCAAAAGGGCCTGCAACGAGTGTCGACAGCAAAAGGTGAGTCAACCTCCGAGAACAGACCGTCTAGATACCATTGTACTGAACAGAATTTTCCAATAGCTCCGATGCGACGTGGTGCAAGACCCTTTCCAAAGTTGCTCTCGGTGCAATCGCCTGAAACTAGAGTGCAAAATTGAATCAAACTTCAAGAGAGTAGGCAAAAGATCTAAGCACGCCGAAATGGAGAAGGAAATCGATCGACTGCGTCGCAGTCTTGCTCACGCAAAGTCTCAGGGCTTCACTCCAGAAGCAGATGACGATATGGACTCTCCCATTGCTGCGAGTAATCCTACCTATACTCACACTCACACCCGAAATCCTTCTTTAATGGGTTCTGACGAAGCTGTCTCGTCCCTGCTTCATCTCAAGCGCGGCGGGAACTACAACGTGCCACGATATTCACACGAACTAGAAAACGTCAAGCTAACGGAAGAAGATGTCAACAACCTCTTCCGACAGTTCTGGGCTTTCTACCATCAATTTCTACCCTTCCTCAACCCTTCACAGGCACCTGATCTCTTCTACCAACAGCATCCCCTCCTCTTCTGGTCCATCATCTCTGTTGCTGCCCGACGATACAATCCACCAAGCACAAGCGATCTGCTCAACAATCTCTCGGGACCTCTGACACGTTTCTTGTGGTCAACGATAGGAGAAGTCCCGAGCAACTACTACGTGGTTAAGGCCATGTGTCTGCTGTGCACATGGCCACTACCCACAAGTACGACTTCGTCCGACCCTACGCACATTTTGTGTGGAGTAATGATGAAAACAGCTACTGGAATAGGTCTGCACCGGCCCAATAATATCCAAGACTTTTCTAGGGTGTCGGTTGAGTTGAACAAGGAACAACTCAATGACCGTGTGACAACGTGGGCTGTTTGTAACATTGTTGCGCAGTCTGTTGGAACTGGCTACGGCCAGCCAGCATCAACTCTTTATGACTGGACTCTGGCCTCACGAGCCGGAGAAGAGAGTGCTTTCCAACTATCACGAGATTTAGAGGCGCGGCTACAGATTGAGAGATTCTGTGACAAGGTATCGAAGGAGATGTACAGCAACGCTAGCGATCCCCGTGGCGTTGCAGGAGATGAACACCGGGCAATGCTGATGCGTGTCTATCGTCGAGATTACGCAGAGTTGAATGCTTCCATCCTTTCACAAGGGCTGGGCCCCATTGTCTCTTTGCATCTCCGAGCAGCGGCTCTTCACATGCGCTTGGCCGGTTTCTTCGATTCCAGTAAGACCCCAGGCTATATGGATGATCTGATGGGCCTATGGCGCGCCACTGTCGCTTTTCTCGACGAAATCCTCGAAGTTGATCAAGCCACTAGTCCCCGGGACGGCGTCGGCGGACACTTACTTCTTCACTGCAGTAACTACATCGGACAGATGATGGTTGCAGCCGGCTTTGCCCTTCTCAAGCTCATGAGGTCGTTCTTTTCGAAGACTATAGACTTCCAGCGAGGTCGGACGCTCTTTCATCAGACGATCCGCGCTATCCGGGCTACCAGTGTTGTTCACAATGATCTTCAGTGGCGTTTGGCTGAACTCATGGTGCAGATGTGGAACGGCGCTCGACTCGAACACAATCAACATAACTTCAACAATAACGACAACTCGCCGATCCAGATGGACGACAGCCTCCAGCTCAAGGTTCGATGTCGTCACAGCATGAGCCTTGTATTCGATTCAGTCTGGAGGTGGAGGGAGGACTTCCAGGCATCGGGGCGAGGTACTATAGACTGTAGGTGATCCCCTCTCTCCCTATGTTTTGGTGAAGGTCCCTGAGTAGAGCATGTCTTGATTTGTCTTGTGCAAATATTGCAAGAATGCTAATACAGACAACAGCTGCCAAACAACCGACAAATCCAGATTCGGCTAATGAGTCTTCAGCATCATCAACACACATGGACAGCACTCTCGTACCGTCTCACACCCTCCCGCCTTCGAGTCTGCTCAGCACCAACAACACTCACAACAGCAACCCCAACTCGAACGGCGCCCTGACACCGGGGGCCACAGGACTCTCAGCTGTATCGTCAGCTCATAGTATGATGGCTGGTGTCAGTTACGGAGATGCGGCCAACTACGACTTCTTCGACCCCCAGCACTGGATGTTGGACGGTCTACTTGACTTTAACTACTCATACGTGCCTCCCTTGGAAGGCGCCTAGGAACGTGATCAACAACATTGGTACTATGAGTGAGAGGTGCATTAGACATGCATAGTCTTGAGAGCAATTTTTCCCTTTAAAACTGGCGTGAGGTTCGGCACTGTAACGGAGCATCATAAGCCAGCGGCAAGAACTTTTCTTCCTTCTCCCACTGAGGCGAGCCTGCTCTTTTGCTGACACTAGGTCTTCGCGCGGGTTCATTTTCCTTTCTGATCTTGGGTTTCGCACTGTTTACATCGTGATTAATCTTGAGACTGTTGAGCCAGGGAGGATCTGCTCAACCACTGTGTTTCCATGCCAGGATGAGCTTGTTGAGAAATAAAATGGAAGTTGGAAATGGTCAAAGACAGTCTACGTGTAATTATGCAGTATGACGAGATGTTCAGAGTTCAATAAAGACAAGCAATAATCATCATTCTTGCTGTCTATGTCCTTACAAGGGGATACAGATATTATTGCTCAAGCCATATAATGTGAAAAAGTATTGATTCTACAAAAGATCACTAGAACATGACCTCGCCACAAGACACACCGTATCGTGCCTTGAAGTTGGCTCGTCTTGACCCATGGTAAGAGCGAGTATTTTCTTTGATGAATATTAGGATCAGCAAAGCCAATAATTTACTGGTTCTCATGACTTCTACCAGTTTGTACAGTTTCCGTTCTCGTGTATTGAGACAAAGTTCGGAAGCACTTTTGCAACTTGGGCGAATTTCGAACGGAGACCTGATAGCTCATGGAGATTCCCAGGCAGAAATACATGCCCCCATTAAGTAAGTATAGGCCGAGGCATCTGGCTAAGCGAGTTAGAAGTCGTCTCTGACCCATGCCATTTCACATTCACAACGTATATGGACACCATGGCGAAGGCGAGGTTGCAGGGAAACGGAGACGCGGGGACTTGATCCGTGAGCCGAGTCTAATTGAAGTTACGGTGACATTGACGTTGACAAGCGACAGACAGTAATAACCAGGTCCAGGTCCAGGGCCAGCGAGGACAGGGATCGGAGCATTCTGTCGTTCTCGTCTCAATGGCACGTACCACTATGTGCCCTCTCAGAACCCTATGGGGCACCATGACTGAAGCCGAAGCACGAGGATGGGAACTGGAGCTGCACTTCTGCCTCTGCCTGCTGCGATGTTTCAAACAAACAGTACCTGTAGATCAATCTAATTAACTTTAAACCGATATATGACTCGACTCACCGATGTCAGCCTGGAGAGGCAATCGCCGAAGATGCATGCAGCTCATCAACCAAGGACCCCGGCTCTCGGAGGTTGATTCGCAGCCGTCAGTCGCATCTGCCCCATCATCGAGCTAGTGTGGCGATACGGTTGAGGACAGTGAATGCCATTGTAGAATCCCCGAAGCCCTCGCCAAGAATCTGTGGTCAAATCTGGCGTTTCCCGGCGTCGACAAGTCTATTGTCGGTTGCGTGACGATGGCCCTGATTCGACGTGCGGTAGAGAGTAAGGAACAATAGAATAATCTACGCCACAGCCGTTTGCCTTCACTTTATTTCTGAATTCCTCATCCATCAGAAACGAAGTTGCCGTGGCGTTTCCAGTGGTGAGGTGTTCTTGACGGGTAAAAGGTCCCATTGGGTTTCAAGAATGCAAAAGAGACCCGTTTTGGGCGTCAATGACATCAAGTCAATAGTAGCTAATATCGATTGAATAGACACTGGCTTGAGCATGAATTCCACGAGTGACAAGCCCTTGGAGTCCGTAACGGCCATGCCTCAGAGAGCCAAGTTGAATGCATTCCTTGTCCGCCTTCGTGATTCGGAACATTGCCTTGTCCCGAAAACGCCTCGTCCCGAAAACGCCTCGTCAGGGCAGTACAGTATATCGACCATTTCCGCAAAGCTTAGAAAGTCTCAGCAATCACGCAATCTATTCATCAACTGTAGAGTTGGAATAACGCCTCGCAGCAGAGATGACATGACCTATGTCGTCAAGTAAAGTATATGGCCGCATTTTCAGGCCGGCAATGCCCTGTTTGGCCTATTCTGCAGACCCATGGCCGCATGAAACGGAAACGGCTGGGGGCCTTGGTGCGCGGCAGAAGACAAACCAAATACCTGGATTAAGCGCCTCCCAGACGACAAGAGTTGGCTGAAAACTTACTCTCAACGATGATGGCCCATTGTTGTTTGTGTCGAATTCACTTCGACGAGGCGTTCTCAGTAGGCTATGTAAAGCATGCAATGCGGGTAATACTCGAGCCAAATATTCTAGAAACTGAGCAGTGCAGGCTCCGGATATTCTTTTCCAATCTTGATTTCTCTATTGATATTCCATTGCAGGGATGCTGAGGGTAGCGGCCGATGATCCAAGTCGACACAGTGAGCATTCATAGACGAGAAACAAGGGCATCTGGAGAACGAAACCACTATTAGTATCTGAACGGAAGACGAGCCACTTACTCTTCAGGGCTGTAGCGGACCCTTGCAGAGAACCACGTCGAGTTTGGTCCCTGGCGGTCATTCTCTCTTCTGGCTGATTCTGAGAAAACACAACCAACAGAGGCACAACCAACAACCAACAACACGCCCCCTCCCAGCCCCATCCAGTGCTTGCATCCTGTGCCCGCTCATGAAACTGGCCATCGATCTACGCTAGGATAAGCCTTCCAGCCTGTAGTAGAGCAATCCGAGCCCAGCCCAGCCCAGTTCCACGCAGCTTGCTTCACTAAAGAATGCAAGACTCGGCAAGCCGTTGGACGGCGCTTTCAAGTGCCGGGAGTCACGCGCCAACCCGCTCTGAAAGTTCTATCCTCTTGACCATAGTTGCAAGCAACTACTGTATTTTCTGCCTGTGCGCCGCCAATTCCGAAAAGTGGCGTCTCGTCCTCCAATTTCCCTTCAAGAACACCATCTTGAGATGGAGAAAATACCAACCATGATCCTACATTCAGAGCACAGGCCCCATGAATCCTTGAGTTGGCTTATTTCAGTACCGTGATTCTCTCTTTTTAAAATCTGAAATTAAAGAGAAATATCCTGCTCCCAACGAGGGCATGAATCAACCCCTGGTCAGAAGAAACTAGAGACTTGTCATATATGTGGATAGACTCAGTTCCGTAAGGCCCTATATCTATAGAGGTCTAGACTTGATAGAGACAAAAGATCACGTTGCTGAGGCCATTGGTGTTAAGAATTGCATTGCAATTTTCAAGAGTCTTTGCCGAGTACTGTGATGTTTCTTGAATTTCAGGCCCTGGAAAACGATACCGTCACTGTAACTCCATGCTATATGCATAGAGACACAAGAGGAAAGATGTTTGAAATGATCAAACGGCCAGGAATTCTGGGTCCCCATCGCCAGCGACTGATATAGAGGCATGCCAGTAGGCCAACGTTCCAGGCCAACATGGAGCCAGTGCTACAGCGAGCTAGCAGCTGTCGGTGAAGCATATACATGAAGTAACTGGTAAGAGTTCCCTTCAAGTTGTACAAGGTAGTTGATTCGAGACTGTCTTGCTTTCCTCCGAGTAGGCCATGTGTTCGGCTTTCGCGGTAAGCATCAAGGAGGGGGCTGATATGGCAGTGGGCTGCGGTATGAGAAAATCCCACAAAAGTCCCTATACTCAGTTTTTTTGATATGAAGAAAAACATTCACTACAGGCTAGAAGCCATGATAGAACTTTGGGGTGAGTGTTTGTCCTAGTGCAGAGACGTCCGATAGCTGCGCACGTTTTGGCGCCTTTATAACACAAAGTTCAGGCAAATAAGCTCTAGCTATTCACGTAACGGCAAAGCCGACGACTAGCCTTAGGAGATTTGGTCTTCTTGGAGCACAGAACAGCAATGCTGCCAAGCCAAATAGAGCAAGCTGGAGACATGACAGTTGTGAGCTAGGACGTGGTCCATGTAAAGAACAATAGGTAGCCACAATCAGCTGCTCACTTGGCAGAGGTGCAAAGAATCCTATTGACACCCAAAAAAGGATGTCGGGTCTGCTTGTTGCGGGCGTATCCAAGCATTGCGGTTACAAGATGATGTATGAGAGCGCACGTACCCTGGCCGAGCAGAACAACATAAGTGCCATCGCAGCATAGAGGGGGATCGGACATCCCCTTGTTCTCGTTACTACGCAGCGCATGCCGCAGGTCTGCGCCGTGGGTGAGTGTATTGACGCTGAATGACATGCTCTGCAATTGACCGTGATGCAAACAAGTCGAGGCGTCGGGCCGTAGACATGCGCAATCAGGGCAAAAGATGGGTGCGGAACCCCACGAGATTGGCTTCTGACTTCTGACGAGGGTGTGTGTTTTGTTCCTCATTAACGATGATCGCCCGATAGATGATAAGATGAGATGGGTTGCTAAGCCAAGAAAAGAGGAGGGAGGGGTTTGGGGGCGTCGCCTTGTGCCTGTGCTGGCTACGGAAGGCAACGCTAAAATTCAGCCTAGCAACAAATCGAAAACGTCTTTCTGCCAGGGCTCAAGGCTTGAGCAATGAATGTCAAGCCTGGTATTGGCAAGGTGCACCCCAGCGAGAGCCATGTCACAGCGGGGAGGCCGCCATTCATTGCAGACGGACGGATATGTACGGCACCACACCTGTAATGGATGGTTGTCTCAACGCTGATGAACCGTATCATCACCTGCCTCTTCTGCTCGCAACGTACGAGCAACAAACACGTTATCTGGTCCCGAAAGTCTGGTACCGCCCACTCTGCATGAGCATGCGTGTGATTCGAAATATGACTGGGAGAAGGGGAGCGGGTCGGACAGAAATGCGACCCTATGGACCGACATATACGAACTTTTGAGTTGAAATATGAGACGTCAAAAACGCGGCTAAGCCTGCGAAAAAGGCGGAATACTCGCGGCAAACACTCCCATGCTCGTTAGAAACACCTTAGCAAACATGCCTCGGTAGTTTCGATATGCTTGGTGTGTTGTAAGTGGTAGGGGGCGATCATCTAACCTGACGCGACAAGAGCGCTTAGAGTGGACATTAACGAGTCAGATGCGCATCAAAAAAGCCGGTGAATCGAGCAATCTCCCGCAAAACTTTCCCATTCAGGCCAAAGTATATACGCGTTAAGAGTCCCGGCAGTTGGGTAAATGAGATGGAGAAGTTTGAAACCGGAAACAAAATCAAGAGTACCAGTGACACCCCGCTAGGACGGACATAACCAGACAAGGGGGCTCTTGATTCTTGAGAACCAAGAGCAAGAGGTCTTTGGCAAGACATGCCTGCTCGCTGAAATTCAACCGCATTCCATGGAACTGTAATCACGGGTAAGAGGCAAAGCCAATGCTGAAACCCACAAGGCCAAGCTTGATGAAACGGTGGAGCAGGGCGGAGCGTTTTCACTGCCTTGAAGCCCGCGATGCACTGTAGAAATTATTTTAGGCAGAATACCTCAGTGACCATACCATATAAACACATGGCGTGACAAGGCTGTGTTATCTTTGACACCCGCGACGTTACCTAGATCCGAGAATGGATCTGCAGGAACCCTCAAACCAAAACCCCAGATCTGGCGGCAGCGGCGTGCGATGGGGGCGATGTTGGCAGCTAAGTTAATTGCTAAGCGTTAATATCAGATGAGCTACCTATAGCGCACAAGCGAGGGAGACGATGCCCAGGGGCCTAAGCCGTCCAGGTCGGCACTTGGCTTGTGATAGACTGATAGCAAGTGAGCAATCCATATAAATGCTGGAAGTAACATCATGACATGGCACATGCAACCGATAGGAATCGGCAAGACTCCAATTGCGTATGCTGGAGTAGTATAAGGTTAGTCCAATCTCAGGCTATGTCTCTCAGCATCTCATAAAGAATCCGTCAAATCGTAGTCTAACTTTATGGGAAAAAGAAGAGAGGCAATGGAGCCTTTTGATTGGGATGTGGGGAAGGTTGCTCCCATTGCATCGCAGAATAGGAAAGAGAAAGGCCAACGAAAAATCGGTGAGTAAATCGGTGATGGATTGTCGGGACAAGAAGGCCGAACGAAGCTGGTGGAATGAAGAGGGTTTGATTGATTCTGATGGATGATGTGAGGTAGGAAATCAGAGGAGCAATCAATGTGCAAGGAGCAAGGAGGGGGGGCGTGCAGGGACCAGACACGGAAAGTCAGGCCCAGGGCAGCAGCGTTGAGTTGGCAGGACCTTCGCTTGCAGTCAAGCCGCTATCCAATGACAGCCAACCGCATGGTAAACGCGCGCGTACTCGCTATACCGCATTCAGCAAAGCGTGCGAGCCCGGAGCCTTCACCCATTGGCCCCAATTGCAATCATCAGGCATGAGCAAGGGCTGATCATCTGGGCCACCAATGGCAGCGCATTGTTCCCGCTATAAAACAAGGACCTGCCCTGCTCGGTTCATGCTTCTTTGGGAAGACGAGTAACCTAACAGGGATCGATGCCTGCTTAGCGTGATCCCGACAGTCTGGTAAGCTAAGCTTTTTAGCGTCATCACTAGCTTGCGGCACGGATTGCTGAATGGCCGGCAGCGGGGCCGTATTTCTGCACCAGGGCGGGCCACCCTCTAACTCCGATACCCCTGCCATCTCTCAAGCGCCGCGAGGCGCATGCCATGCCATGTTATGTTATGGGTTGCATATTGAGCAGGGCAAGTGGGTTTGAACTTGCTATTAGACAATTAGTCGTGTCTTCGTGGTCATTGCTCTCTGCCATTCTAGATACGCACAGTATGAATCGTGATGTGTAGACACTGCGTCAGTTGTGGTACCGTAGTGTATGTATGACCATGCCCAGCCAGCCTCGAAACTGAATCGAGTTGGAGCTGAGACTGATTGAGTCAGGTAACCGGGGTATTGTCGGCTTCTGAGTATCATAATCCCCGTTGCTTTTCTCCGTCCAAGACGAGCCCTGCAGTAGCTGAAAGATAATTAATTAAACAAGCTCATCTTAGTTGAAGCGAGCCCTCTGCACACATCTGTTTTCTGTCAATACATAATTAACTTGTCTGAACGTTGCTTGCTGATGCTGTGCAGCGGCGTCATTGCTCGGCTTTTGCTCAGGCCGGCTAGCATCCGCGGACCAGGGGAAGAGTCGACAAGGCACGACAGGACAAGCCACCTGTGGGGAACCATAAGGTAAACGGTTAGGTACTGTACCGTACCGTCCTGTAAAGTATGTATATACGTATAGTCAAAGCCTCTGATCAAGGTATCGCGGTAGAACGTCGTTAATTTATGACCCCCAGGGGGGGCACGAGGCGACCTTTTAAGGCTAACACTACCGTCCATTTTGCGGCGAGGTTCACATCTCAACGGCCTCTCGCTACACGCGGTCCTATCATGGTCCCAGGTAGCGCGCGTATAATATCAAGCTTGTTGTTGGTTATAGATTTCCTTCTTGTCGTTGCGCCAAGGGACACCTTAGCATCCAACCGACCGATATTACAGACCTGGAACTGTTTCATGGATGGTTAGTTGACTGACAGAATCTTCAGCATGTGCGCAAGCCATAAAATGTACATAGTGTAATGCAATGCAATGCTCCGCTCAATACTCTCTACCACCCACACATGACAATGACAATGACAAGGCAGGCAATCTGCCGGCGAGTGCCAAGCAAAGTGGTGGAGTCGCTGGGATCTGCCTAAGCTGTTGCAGGCATGGTCATTCTGTCTTCTGTCATGTCGTCTTTTTTGGGCCTTTTCGTCGCCCATCTCCGTTTCCGTCTCCGACGCCGTTCCGCTTTCGCTCTTGTCTTCGCTGCTTATTGACAAGGAAAACAAAATAGCTTCGAGGCTAAGAAGCAAAGCAGGAATAGGGTGAAATCCGTTCTGTACCTTTTTTCTTCTATGTCGGCTGAGCTATTTGGCTGTGCTGTGTTGGCCTGGCTTGGCCCGGCCAGGCCTCACCCAGCCCCAAATGCGCTCCCCCGGCAGACCCCTGCTCCCACTTTAGATCATCGCGTCTTTTCTTATTCTCTCATGTCTTGACTTTCTGTATTCCGCCCTCCTCCTCCACAAACATCCCAGTACCGTACGGGACGTCACTGGCGCACCACTTCTCTCAGAGCTGCCGATCCTCAGATCGATGGACGCCAAACGGCCCGCGCAGGATTATGAGTTCCCGCGTTCCTGTACCTGTATCTGTTCCTGCTGACAGCCCTTGTTGCTGTCCGTCATACATTGTTGTCGTCCCAGCTCTGATAACTTGGTCAGACAAACCCAAGATGGATTTGTCACTTGTTAACTCACTGACTCATGTCTACGAAGAAGGTGATGAGAAACTCATCAGAAGCACGGCTCATGGACAGCCTTCAGGTAGCGCAACCCGGTCCAGCTTCCCACCTTTCTGATTGTCTCTTCCCTCTTTACAGACAGACCAGACACAAAGGGTCCTTGGCCACTATTGTCCCCACCTTGCTGCGTTTCCTATCGCTCACATATTTTCTCTTTTGCGTACCTGGTCAGTGGTCGATGGCCCATGTTATCGTCTATTGTCAAGGTCTAGGTTTAGGCCCCAGGCCCCCGTTCTTTTCGTTCTCTTCGGGCATTACTGATTTCTCGTCCCCGTTAGCTCAGCCTGGCCTTTTAGTTTGGCAGAGACCTAATAACTGCTCTTCAGCTTGTCTCGCCTTTCCCTCTCGGGGCATCCGTCTCTCTTTTGGCTACCCGTGTCAACCCTCCGTTTCAGTGCGTACACGATTGACGGTGCAGCCATAGCTCATGATGTCTTTGACCTGACACAATATATCATAGTTGCGGTTCTGAATAGCCTCCTGTCTTGCTCTTCAATTTCGTGCTGTATTCCCCTCTGTCATTGTTGATCCAATGCAGACCTCACAGGTCGGCTCCGTGTGGGATGAGAATTGAGTCAAGTCGAGTTGAGTCGTAATCTCCTCACCACTTCCTAGACTGATAGCCAGAGATTGCCATTACATACTCTATCCAGACTGTCGGATAGAAGACTGCTCCAGACCGTATGCGAGGCGGTGGTCGTGTGAAGTGGGATTTGCCTGGTGGAAAAAGTTCCAAGCATCCCTGACTGACGAAAGAGTGACGGTCTGGTGAAATCGAGGAAGCGTCCGAAGAAACATCCGACTCTTTTCGGTGTTGTTTTCAATCCATTTCCCATCCCATCCCATCCTGTCGTCTCACACCCATAATGTACGCACTGAAGCTGGATGTGATGGATGGAGGGGATGGTAGAACACCCCCAAACAAACACCCCCGCCCCATATTCACTCGTTTTACAAGCCCACACCCATATTCACGCCAAAGTAAAAGCCAAATCCAACGCCACTCCCACTCTACACACACCCTTGAAGCCGCGATGGTCGCGATGATTCCCCTCCATCCTTTAAACCATACCAGTGTCATCTCCACGCGGGCATACCATGCACGTCCTCTGTTCTGCCATTAGTCTTCCTCTATTTCCAACCCGTTTCGTTCGCTGCTTTAGACTCCTCGGCGGCTATTGTTATGCACGACAGCTCCAGTACCTTGGCATGGCGGAGGATATTGAGCCCCGAGCCCTCACAGCTTGAGCCCTCCACTTCCTAGGTTCAAGGCAATGCCAGGCCGTACCCATACTGTACTTGGGGTTTGATCCCTCTGTTCGACACCCCTAGTCCTTCCCCCATTTGCCCCTGGCACCGAGGCCTGTCTCTGGCTCGTTCATATCTTCCCGGGCTTGCCAAAAGAACGGCTCTTCCAAAGGTCCTGGTACTTCGTTGCTGTTGTCCCTCAGGCTGACCTCCATGTACATCAAACCTACCTACACTCCAACGATCTGCACTCCACTGCTCTTCATCTCCAAACACCATTTATACAAAGCGGCCGGCCCGTCTATGACCCCACAAGGCTCTGTTTCCATTCAACTCACCCTTCCTGCCCTTGCACTCTCTTGGCCTCGATCTTTGACCCCCAGGTCTTCAAAAAGCGGCCGCGGCCAGAAAAGGCTGAATCGTCTTACACCTTGTTCTTCCATATCTGCCTCGCCAGGTCTTGATGCCTTCTTGAAGTTTCTTGTTCTCTGGTCATAAATGTGCCATTATCAGTCTCGGTTTGAATCTTGAACTTGCAGCCACAGCATCAACAGCTCCCCACCACTCACAGACGCAACCATTTCTGTCATTCAGCCCCGCCTATACCATAAACCAACCGATTTGGACTGCGATTGTCCAATCCCCCAACTTGATACCCACATGATCATGGTCGAGCAGCAGTATATTGCCCCAGGTCTAACCCAGCCGGATGGTCTTTCGGGAGCTCCCAGTTTACACGACTCAATTCCAACTGAGACTTCCCCTTACCACGATCTGACATCCTACTCATCTGTAAGTCGAACTTCGTCCGGAGTGGACGTGAACTTGGCAGAGTCTTTTAAAGCGCTGTTATAGATCCGAAGCTCTGGCCCCAATGGTCCTTTTGTAAAACTGACGCTTGTTCTTGCAGGTTTCTTCACCTTTCAACAGCATTTCTGGCCAGTGCGATCCAAATCTCTTAACCCCCATCTCAGTCGTGGGATCTCCTCCTTTGCACGGCGTGTCAAAAATTGCATCGCAATATCCTCCGCCTCCAAGCACACCTAATCAACACCCTAGCCCCCCTGGGAGTTCCAGAATGTATCATCAGCAGCAGCAGTGGGCAGGACAATTTGACGTTAATAGCCAATCCCCACAAGCGAGTTCGCCCATGACCTCTCAAGCCCCGGTCGCTGGAGGGGAATTCCTTCATGCCAATTATGTCCACGATGGACGTCGAACCCCCGGACCCCCAGAGCCCTATATGGGAGCCTTTGGTGTCTCAAATGGACCGGAACCACAACCTATGAGTAACCCTTATTACGTCAATATGGCGCCTCCTGTTGAGCACCAAGACCACATGATGATGAGGGACAACCATCATATTCCAATGGGCATGCATCATCGCGAAATGGCGCCTGCTCCTCTCCTGGCCGAGCATCATGCACCTCAGTACCGCCGAAGAAGTCCAGAAGATACAGGACTGCACGGATTACCTTCAGATGTTCCACGCTCCATGACTGGATCCCCTCGTCGAAAATCTGCCCTACACGCCCCTGGCCGCGTCAAAAAGCGCACAACCAAGAGGCCAGGAGCCTCTAGAAGTGCAGCTGCTGAAGAGCCTGTAGACGAGCACAAGAATTGCTTTGGAGAAGAGGTCCCACCAACACTCAAGAGTACCTGTCCCGATGAGGAGCGCTGCATATTCGAATCTCGTTGGGAGCACCGCAACCAAAAGGGTCAGGATATGTGGGAGAGCATCCAGAGCGACTATAAGAGTCGTTTCCAGAAGTGCCCCGGTAAGGAAATGCTTCAGATGAAATTCAAACGAGGACGATCCAAGTACATTGACTGGTTGACCAGAGATGTAAGTCATTCTGGTTTCAGAACTTGGAGAGCTTTGCTAACTGTTCTTAGGAGGACTTGCTTCGGGAGGCTTTCAAGATCGTCGAGAAAAATCGCTACCAGATGATTCTTGACACCTTCCACGAATTAGGGGGTTCCCGAAATATGCGATTGAACGCCAGCGACATAGAAGTCAAAGTCGTCAACGATCTAAAGCTTGAGGAGGGAATTTACATGGAGTCCTATGGGGATCTCAACATCAGAAGACGACGCAGATCGGTTCAACCAAGGAAGCGCACTGGACGCGGTGACGAACACGACGAGATGATGAGCGTTGGATCCCACAACACTCATGAAGATGAGGTTATTAACCAGGTGCATGGCCTTCCCAATATCAAGATGGAAGAAGATGGCCCTGGAGGCCACATGATGAGCGCACATATGTGGGACCAACAAATGAAGATGGAACCGGGAGCAATGCCACCACAAAACGATCGCATGCAACCCTTGATGAGGTTGAGCCCAACACAGACGATGTATGGAGGACGCAGAGGGTCGTGAAACGAAAACCCTTCTGACTTGTTTTCGGGAATGGCATTATAGACAACTTCATCTTCCCAACGAAGAGCCCCTCATTTTTTTGTATTTTCCATATAAGAGTCCCTCCATATACCCCAAGGAATTGTTCAAGATAGAGCTTCGTGAAGATCCCGGCATCTTTGCACAAGAAAGAATTCCGCGCCGTGCCACGTCTCCCCAATACTTTTGTAGAATGTATTTATGTCTTGTATGCTGCTGAAGATATTGCCAAGTTTGAGAGGTAATTGTGTGGGCGAGCGGGAAGTCAAGTGACTTGAGTGGCTTCACACAGAATCTGGGGTCAAACTTTTGAGACAATATCTGGTTGGGTACTCTTAAGATTGGCGATTTTGGAATTGGCAATATGGCGTGTTTCGCTGCCACGAAAGCAAGGGGGGAATGCGAAAGACCTGGAAAGACTGAGAAAGGGGGCGGAGCGTGAGTGAGACAACACATAGCTCGTATTGACAAACTTGGTCTTGTGTAGACCCGACAGTTTGGAAAATTGCGCTTCAAGTAAATTTGATTCTCGCTGTAACTTGCAGGTAACTGGGTTCAGGTTGGCAAGGATTCAGGGTGCCCTCGGAAGCCGGGAGGGTGTCGAGACAAGCTTGACGGGGCCCCCTTGAGCCTAAGCTAGTGGCCCCGTTAGCGGACACCCTCAACCTAGCCGCCAGGGATCCAGGTTTCTAGCCCCCCCGATGCAGATCACGCCGTTTGACAGTTCGGCAATGTCAAGCCTCAGACGAGACCAATAACTGGCTGATGGCCTGCCTTTGCTTGACCGCCGCAGTCGAAAATAGAATGGAAAATGGCAGTGAAATTATTGTAGAGTTGTATCTTGAGAGAATAGAAACCCAGGAGAGATTCTTCCCAAAAATGGCAGAAGTCAAACCACTCGGAGCTGTGACAGTAGAAGCAAGCGGGTCTTGAGGGAAGTATGTCAAGAATGGGAGGACGAAGCTCTCCATTTCAGAATGGGAAGGCTTGTCAAGGCAGCAAACCCCGATTTTTCAGCTGTTCTGATTCGATATTCCGACCTGCTAATTAAGGATATGGATGACCTGGCTCCTTGACAAGACTCTAGGGACTCAAAGAAACATGGTGAGGGTACTTCCACGTTTCCATTGTTGGAAGGACCAGCGATTGTTCAGCATGACACTCCAGCAGATTATATTGCACTCTGAAAAAGAGCCGAGTAAGAACTTAGCAGTGGTTGAACTGCGCTGTGGCAGTAGAACAACACAATGTCGTTGAGTTGCAATAGGAAGCTCTGTAAATTGCTGTTTCTGGGTTCTTACTTGAACAGTAGAGTCATGCCGTAGGGACTGCATGGTGGAGACGGAACTTTGCAGCAGTGTTGCCAGACTAGAAGCAAGGTAATTTGAGAGAGAATGCAGCTGAATGTTCATGTCGGACTTCGCTCTCATCGCATCTCCAGGGTCTTTGGCTTGCTATAGTAACCAGATATAGCTTAGGTCAAGACTCAGCGGAAACGAAGATCCCGATGACGCGCTAGGAGTTACTAGCAGTCCGCGTGGCTTGCTGTTAACAATGAATCTATCCTGTAGCAGAGGATCCTCAAAGGAACTCAAGTGGGGACTGATCTGATTCTGTTTCCCTTAGCACAGACAGGACAGGCGTATGTTTCGATCCCTAGGCGCCTTGAGTATTGAGGGCCAGAAAGTTCACCAGCGAGTGATCACGGACGAAGGGGGCCAACGCCAGCCAAACCGCGCTTGGGATTCTATTGCGCGTGATAGTGTGATGAGAGATGACGATTTGATGACTCGAAACGCGTTTAACGTTTATCGCCTGAGCAGTTCAAGGCATAACCAACGTTGAGTTACAGCCAGCGCTTCAGACGGCTGGCCGATTGCCGCTTGACGCTTCAATATGGTTAGATCAACAGTGACGTTCATCCAAGGGACCCTCCCTGTTCTCGCCTTAGCGCCAGGGATGTGACGTGCTGGCACACATGAGGTGTTCTCATCGTGACCTCTTATCTTGGCATAAACTTGTGTGGGCTTCGCGTATTTTGGTTGTATTTAGTGAGATTAAGTCTTCGGAGAAGGCGTCGAAACAAAGGAGTCAAGAGGGGTAAAGATGTGAACATATGGAAACTAGTGCTGAGAGAGAGTTTTCTGCTTATGAATGATGCTGTTGGCTCGTCGTTACCTTAGTGCTTGTGTTGCATTGAGGTTCAGGGTGACGAATGATAAGGAAGGTGATCTTGATGACTGATAGATAGGAAGGGACGAGGCTACCATGATCAAATTGAGTATGAAAATGTAAGCAATGTTTACATGCATGCACGGAAGGGAAGCAAAGATAATCTGTTATGAGATTAGAATTGTAAAGAATAAGTAACCTCCAGGTCTGTCGAAGCTCTCAAGACATTTGACTTCGCGGGGACTTGGTTTTGGAAAGAACCTACATTAACCACGGCATCTGATTGGACCGCAGTTCGCAAACCGCCACAAACCGCCACAACACCCAAGCCACATGTGGCGCAAGGATGACAGGAAACAACTGTCACCACGAATTCGTGAGGGTTTCATTTCTTCCAGACTATCAAATCGCGACGCCAAGCGTCTGTCGCGCGTCGTTTTCAAGGCATTTCGTATGTTAACTGTATGGTTTACAGTTGGTTTCGCTGTTCTTAGGCTTCCCTCGATGAGCCCAGTAGCTCTCGAGCGCCATTTTCCCTTGGCCAATGTCTCGGAGGCCTAGGCATTGGCTATCTGAGCCAGGAGGCATGATGTTATTGGTCTGGGTGCAGCTCTTGATCTGGGCCTCACTATCATGGACGGCTCAAGCAATGCGGCAGGACCACCTTGTGCGGTTGCGCCAACAAACAGTTGATATGTTCTATCATGGCTTTGGCAACTACATGAAACATGCATTTCCTGAGGATGAGGTTTGTCTGGTGCCGCAGCTGATCAACGCTCAAAGCTGACTGTCTTTTTTTCTACAGCTTCGACCTTTGACGTGCTCGCCCCTGACCCGAGATCGAGAAAATCCCGCCCATATCGGCCTGAACGATGCCCTGGGAAATTACTCCCTTACACTTATTGATAGTCTATCGACACTTGCGATCCTCGCTGGAGGACCCGAAGATGCGTCGGGGACAGGGTCGAAAGCTCTGAGTGATTTCCAAGATGGAATAGCGGATTTTGTGCGATACTATGGCGATGGACGACCAGGTGTTTCGGGCCAGGGCATTCGAGCGACTGGGTTTGACCTCGACAGCAAGGTTCAGGTTTTTGAGACCGTAATACGTGGACTGGGTGGCCTTCTCAGTGCGCATCTTTTTGCCATAGGGGAGCTGCCTATCAGCGGGTATACTGTGCAGCCAGCCTGGGCGACCCAGGCCGATGACCCCCTTGAACTTGCGCCTATAACATGGCCGAATGGTTTCAAATACGATGGCCAACTTTTAAGGCTGGCCCTCGATCTTGGACAAAGACTTCTCCCAGCCTTTTACACAGACACCGGCATTCCATATCCTCGAGTCAATCTTCGACATGGGATTCCTTTCTACACAAACTCGCCCCTCTTTCGTCACATGGAGGGCAAACCTGAGGCTGCTTCGGGGGAGATCACCGAGACTTGCAGTGCCGGCGCTGGAAGTCTTACCCTAGAGTTCACAGTTCTCAGTCGTCTATCAGGAGACGTTCGATTCGAGCAAGCGGCCAAGAGGGCTTTTTGGGCAGTCTGGGGACGAAGGAGTGAAATTGGACTCGTCGGTAACGGTCTGGACGCAGAGGGTGGGCAGTGGATAGGGCCACACGCCGGAATTGGTGCCGGTATGGATAGTTTCTTCGAATATGCTTTGAAGAGCCATATCCTGCTTTCAGGACACGGCATGCCCAACAAATCAACCACTAGCCGACAGAGCAGCACTGAGTGGCTCGATCCCAACGTCCTCCACCCTCCTCTGCCCACTGAGCTACAGACCTCTGAGGCGTTCTTGGATGCATGGCATCAGGCACACGCCTCTGTCAAGCGGTATTTGTACACTGACAGAAGTCATTACCCCTACTACTCGAATAATCATCGCACAACTGGGCAACCATATACTATGTGGATTGATAGCTTGGGTGCCTTCTATCCTGGTCTCTTAGCTATGGCTGGCGAAGTCGATGAAGCCGTAGAGGCAAATCTTGTTTATACTGCTCTCTGGACGCGGTATGCTGCTTTGCCTGAGCGATGGTCTGTCCGCGAAAACACCGTTGATCAGGGGCTCGGTTGGTGGCCAGGCCGTCCCGAGTTCATAGAGTCAACATATTATATATACCGTGCCACACAAGACCCATGGTACTTGCATGTCGGAGAGATGGTTCTTAGAGACATTGAGCGACGATGTCGTGCTCCATGTGGATGGGCTGGTCTTCAAGATGTCAGAACAGGAGAGCTCTCTGACCGCATGGAGAGCTTCTTCCTTGGTGAAACAACAAAGTACATGTACCTCCTCTTCGACCCAGACCATGCTCTCAACAAGGTCGATGCTGCGTTTGTCTTTTCCACAGAGGGTCACCCCCTTATTATACCCAATCGCAGCCGTCAGAAGCCGACTCGGCGGCACTCATTATCGAAACGAGTCGCAACCAAGAACGACACAATTGATGAGGGATTCACGCATTCATGCCCGGTACCTATAGTTCCAGGTCTTTCCGGTTCAGCTACGGCTGCCCGTCCTGACCTTTTCAGTGTCGCACTATTCGTCGACTTGCACAATACTCCCAATGTCCACGGACCCCTTGAAGCCGTAGAAGTCTTCGATCGAAAGAAAGGGCATGTAACGAGATATAGAGCTAAAACCAATCACACAATGTTTCCATGGACGTTACCGCCAACGATGCTGCCACAAGATGGCGTGTGTGCCGCACCCGTCGAGCGCGTCATGACATGGATAGAGTTTCCACCCGGTGACACGGCAAGCTCGCTTGTGTCTCGTTTCGGAACATCTCTCGTGTGGTACAGCCACAACGGACCAACGGTCCGCAACCTTGATGGCATGCGGCTTCAATTGGAACAGCAGAAGGGCGGCAAGGTTGCAGATCGATCATGGAGAATTACACACGCCGCAAGTAGAGAGCTTGGTCGTCACGAGAGTGTCTTCTTTCATGCAGAGCATGTGAGATCTTACAAAGACGATGCATTTACTTGTATTCGACGAAAGGATATCGTTGAGATTGACCTTCTCCTCGATACACTAGAGAAGTCGAATGCCAGTGCCCCGGCACCCGCCCAGGGCGTCAATGTATCCAGTGAGATTCTTCCGAGCCATGCGGCTCTTCCTTCGGAATCACTTCTCAAGTCGCTTCTCCGTGCCGTGAGCTCCGTCTTTGAACCCGCATATACCGATCTCCCGGAGACGGAGACGGATGGTCCCGGCCCCACTATCCTCCGTTGGACGGCTTACACATCTACCGGCCCCGGCGCTTTTCCTCTGCCGCCCATTATCGACACGCCGATGGTCGGGTCACCCAGCTACAACTCCCGCAAGCCCATCGCCAACTTTCCATGGAAAACCGTCTTCCTCGGTGGTGAAGCATGTGGTGCCCCCTTGCCCGAGTCATCGTCTCGCCAACATCAGATAATTGTCATTCGTCGCGGCGGCTGCTCTTTCAGCGAAAAGTTAGAGCGCATACCTAGCTTTCCAGCATCGCCACATACACTACAACTTGTGATTGTCATTGACGATGGCGATGATTCAGAAGAAGGCCCTGATGATATCGTTCGCCCCCTGCTAACTACGGCGCAAGTGACGCCCCGAGGCATGGGGCGGCTCAACGGTGTGCCTCTCGTTCTCATGCGTGGAGCCAAGGGTGATTATGAACGTTTCGGTGAGGCTAAGGGCGTGGGCATGCGGCGCAAGTACGTGGTGGAGAGTCAAGGGATGTTGATAGAGAACGCCATTGTCTTATAACGAACGCATAGAGTTCATATGCATGTCTCGGAGTTATTTTGGTGGCTTTTATCGTCATTTTTGTATATTGCTGTTTTTGATAGCGTACGATACCTTCAGGCTTCGAGGGAAACAGAGGTAGATGTCTCTTTGTATGATACGCTTAACAATCAAAGCCTTGCCTGTAAGCTCAACCTGAGACTTACAAACCTGGCCTACTCATAATCTCGAGAATCATAATCCTAGCTGTAGGTGGTATGATACTCTAGCAAGACACGTAATTATTGTCTCATGATGGCAAAGCAGCCAGAAGATGGGCAGACAAAACTGACATTTATGATTATTAGTTTGCGATCTTTCTTTATATGGCTATATCAAGGTAACCTCCAAAACCCCATTCTATGTGCGCGAACCCGAAAAGACTTTTGCTGTTGTTGAGTCGTGAAAAAGCCATCCACAAAACGCCAACCAATATAGATCTCACTTAGTAAAATAAGTGAATTGCTGTAAAATTTGGTCACTACCGCCGCCAACACTTCAAAAACATAGAGCAGAAACAGACTCTCCAGGTCTAACAAAAATTCTCACAAATGCGCCGCGATGAGGCACACCACAAGTCGATCTATGGCCCGGCATCGCTTTATCGCTGGAAGTGGGATCGAAAATAGAGGAAGCCTGGCATCAGCCGCTTAAGCATCTTCAAGAAGAATCTTGACAGGAGCAGTGCCGAGCTTCTCTTGGCCGTTTAGACCAGGGATCTCAAGAATAAACAAGTATCCAATGACCTCGCCCTTGAGCTGCTGGACGAGTTCAGCTGCAGCCTTTGCAGAACCACCTGATGATTCATGTCAGTTAAGGTCCTATACGCCTCATGCATACTGCTTTGCAGGCAGATTTACTCACCCGTAGCAATGATGTCGTCCACAATGAGGACCTTCTGGCCCTCACGGACGGCGTCTTCCTGCATCTGGAACAGATCCTTGCCGTACTCTTTCACGTACTCAGCGGTAGCACAAGGTCCAGGGAGCTTGCCCTGCTTGCGGACAGCAGCAAAGGAAACACCGAGACGGAGCGCAAGACCAGGGCCGAAGAGAAAGCCACGGGCGTCAAGGCCTACGATAACATCAGGCTTGGTGGGGAAAGCCTCGGCGATCTGAAGTTCGAGAGCATCGACAAGGGTGGCATGGGCGGTTGGGTCGGCGAACAGAGGCATAATATCGACAAAGTTGATACCCGGGATGGGGAAGTCGGGGAAGCTTCGCAGCGACTTGCGCAGGCTTATCTTTGCACCGGAGAGTTCGGAGGAACCGGCGGCGGAGGAGGAGGGCTGTCGTCCCGAGGCATCTTGGCTAGCGACAGCGGTAGACGTGGTGTTGTTTATCGCTGAGGATGAGTTGGTAGAGGGGAGGGGTTCTTGAGCGCTCATTGTGGAGGGAAGAAGAGGGAGGAGAGAGAGAGAGAGGGAAGAGGCAGGGTAGAAGAAGGGGTGGGAGGGTCGGTAAAAAGAAGGAAGGAATAAGGGGAGAAGGAGAAAAGAGACGAGGGATACAGGGCAAGGCAAGTCGGGAAAGGGTGAGCGGAGGCAGTTGCCAGGCACAAGCACTCGAGTGGTTTTTTCCTGGTAGGCACCTCAGGTAAGGAAGGTAGTCGGTGGTCAAGCCGCGTCGGAAGAAGTAGTTACAGTGGTTTAGTGGTAGACGGAAAGAGAGTACGAACGAGGTACGTGCTCCGTCTACGAGAGTTACTTGGCTGATTTAGTATCTGACGGGCAAAACAGTGAGAGGCAGGTACAAGCACAATGGAAGAGTCCAAGGTAATTTTGTTTTGGCTGTGAACCTACCTGCCTACCTACCTACCTAGGACAGGGCTGCCGAGAAAGACGGCGGCGGATGCGCACCATCAATTTCAGTGGCATTGACGATGAGGAAGGAGGGGTGCAACCTAGGCATGCCGCAGGCGTGCGAGGTCTTAGTGGGGGAATGGAGGGCAGGTACGATTGAACGATTGGGAGCGAGGGGGAGGGGAACCCGACAGGGTCCCATTGATTTGGAAGCCTTCCAAGGGGTGCAAATGGAAAATGCAAGGTGGGGGAGGGGAAAATTTTATTAACTTTTTTTTTTCCCTTTCCGAAACTCTCTCAGCGATGGCAGCGATGGATCTCAGCAAAAATTCTGGCCGCTGAGTCGGATACAGAAGCCTTTTGGTGATCAATGCCCAGCGCCAGCGCCCAGGACCCAGCCCAGGGGGCCAAGAAAACTTGGAACAGATGACAAAAAAGACGAAATAGGGCTAGTATTATCTAGTAGGCCTAAAGATTGGTTAATTCTGGCACCTCAGCTTAAGGTCAGAAGTTTTCTTGCTCTATGGGCCCCAGCAGTGCCTAACATGGAGTTAATTGTGGGGGGGGCTCAGATCTGTGGATGGATGTCTGTGACGTGATATCCACCCGTTGCTATCTGTGATAATCGGCACCTCGACTTAGGGGTTGGTTTGTCGGATTGATGTGATAATTGTAAGCATCTCACCAAGCAGGGACAGACGAACAAGTAGACATGGATAGAGTGAGATTTTGGGAGCAGGAGCTGGTTTCCATCGTCATCAACCATGGACAAGCAAGCGGTCAAGCGGGCTTTTTCGGTGTCCAAGCTCCAGGTCAGATATCAACGATTCAAGGTATTAGACTACATGACTCAACAAGCACCAATGGTGCAATTGGATATCGACAAGCAGCCATGTCCGAATGGAGAATGCAAATCATACCAGGCAGCATTGTTTCGAGGAAGTAAGTTCTTGTGTGTTTGCAGCTTGTTCCAGTACGCGCAATCACGTCTGTCGTATAGAATGATAAATAGGTAGCATGAGTAGTACCCCGCCAGCCAGTTGTATCATCATGAAACATTCGTTAGTACCTAGGTATGTATGTCCCGTTGACATAATGGTACAGTACCGCAACGATTGCATGAGAATTCTGATATGCAAAACGCCATTTTCTTACAAACAAATAATGCATACTCCTCGGTTTGCATGCATGATTGCAGTATCAATGTAGCATCAATGCAGTATTAGATGCTAATCGACAACTCGAACCCTTGATCGACACTCTTATTGGATGGTCATCTTTTGTACCTCTATGAGTCAACTTGCCAAATCAGCCTTCATCTTTACGCTGCCGAGCGAACACGAATCTCTGTCGTGATGCGATTCACGAGCGTTTGCCAGCAAGAACTGAGTGACTGGAGTACGATATGTATGTTTTCCACGCGTCTCTTTGTTGCAGACAAAGAGTCTCGGTATCATCAGCTGCGACAAATCGACAAACACAAAAGCTCCGCCGTTGTGTGTTCTGTACATGTCATGGATGCCAGCCAGGTCGTACCATTCAAGTACTTTTTTTACTCAATGGCGGGACCAAGTCCAACTCAATATTAACCGCCACACAATGGACCCCGTTGAATGATGGTTGGTCTGTATTGTTCCTTGTACATCAAATATGTACATTGTTCTTGCTTGCTCGTTGTAAGCATCATGAATACGAGTTTGGCTGTACAAGATCAATATAGTTGTGCCAGGTATTTCTATCAAGTTCCATGCCTTATGCACGCTCACTCGATTGCCTTGATCCATTGTCGTCCCTTGATCCTTTATCCTTGATTGAACAAGACCCTAGCATCCAATTAATTATCTTACCCCAGTATCGGGCCTGCTGCGAGCCTAGCGTCCATTGGAGGGCGCGCTAGAATTCTTCGCTCCAAGCTTACTTCACTGCCTTACCTCCCGCTACCGCATTTCATACCGCCAGCCTCGGATGGACGGGCAATGGCTCCAGATAGAATTTGGCCCAATGCAAACTATGAGCATCCCCGTGGTTTCAGGTCATGCCCTCGGAGCGGCTTCAAGGGAATCTCAACTTCAATTGGGTCTTATATGCGCTGCTGGGTTTATTCCGGCATCCATCTACAGCCACCCGGACATTCACGGGTAGGAAACCCCAGTTAATAACATGACAGCTGAGGCTCGCTATGAAACGAGTCTTTTGACGGAACCTGAAGGAAAGAGACTGAGATACAGTACACCTGTGGAAGCAAAGTCACGTAAGCCCAGCGGAGCTTCGGCCAGCCTTGAGAGTTAACTTTGTGTTGCACATTCTAGACAGGCCCGTATTACCTCCAAGTTGTTTTTCTAGGTCCAGGTTCCCGCAAACGAAATGGATCCTTGCCGTATATTGGCATACATAGTATGAGGTGTTGATTACAGCTTTATACAAGCTCTTTAGGTCTGAACCTAGCATCATCCTCGCTGAACGTACCTCCAAGATGATTCTATAACAAACAATCGAGGCAGATTCAGCCTATTTCTGTTTTAGGAGGGATGAATACTAATGTGGAGGGAGGTTGTTCAACGAACTGCCTCTTTAGGCAATTCTCTCGAACAAAGGATCGAAGCAGCGGCAAGGTTACCGTCGATGGGTGTCTCTGGACACCCTTTCTTCTTCAACTGGTCTAAGGTAGTTTCTTAGTGGCTGCCATGCTTACTCCCGCTTCCATTTGGTGGACAACCCTCAAGGCCGAAGACGAAGCAGCTGTAGCCTGTCCGGGCTGTCATGTCTAACACAAATGTCTCCATGATACGATGTTATCTCAGTACTAAGTTAGTCCATCGTTTTAACCATATCAACCATCACACCACTACCTAGTAATCAGTTCGCTGGAAGTTCTCCAAGGTACATCCGAGAACCACTGTTTCTCGTAGTGATACGTTCCGGAAGCTGTATCATGGAGGTTTCGAAGTTGGCAATTCTACCCGCTTGATTTAACATGCATAACAATGTACGGATACCCAACATACGATCCATGAACGAGTTCCTCCAGAGAAACTTTTAGCTACAACTTATCCACTTGCTCCGCTCAAGTACCGTTGTTCCACTGTGTTTCCGTGGTCAAGACCGGAGGCGGCGCCATAAACCCATGCCAGCCATCGTCCCATAGCGCCTCCAAATGCATGGCTCATGAGAGCTTTGTTTCGCTCATGATCCGTCTCTGGCCGATGATAATCTGTGGAGAAGTATACATATGTATGACAAAAGAATAAGGGCCATGGAGTCTTATTATCTTTTGATCGCATGACTTCTCATTCATGGCGTTCTTAAATGGCCAAACCCGTGTTTCTTAGCAACCCTCTATCAAGCTCTCCCCACGCCCATTCGCTCTTTGTATGTAGCTGTGCCATTCACATTGCTACGCAACGACATCAAGTTTCCTTGCATGGGTTCATATCTACATTGTACCTTAGGCAGACGTTGTTGCATAAGAGGGTCTCGCGACACATGCTATTGTTCTTGTTAAATAAGACGATATCGCAATTCTGCTCCGGTATTCGAACATGACAGAGAGCATCTCGATGAGTCCATTGCGGCCAAACCGAGGGCATTCTAGGCCGGGCTTACTGGCTCGGGTTCGTCAGGCTCCCGAACGACGTTATATCATGCCGAGATAACACAAGTTCAAGGCCTATCAAGGGTTGAAAGACGCTGATCTCGTCTTTATTGCACGACCGAGACCCCGTCTGCCTTTTCAATCATGACTGATCGGTTGCTATCTCTCTCATGCCGATTGTAATGCAACCCCACAGGCCCTGATAGCTGAGACCGTTTCTGTGCCCAATATGGATTCTTGCTGCTGAGGATGAGGCACACTATACGCACTCAGACCAGGCAGATGTCTATCTTGTCAAGCGTAGGTACTACACGACACTACGCTACACCCGCATAAGATAGGACATGGTCCTTTTTTAGCCGGCGACCCATCGAAATAGGACGCATCTTGAGCTCTCTGGCGACATGTAAGACGGTTGAGGATTACCGCTTCAGCTCGCTGCAAGTCACTATCGCGAATCACGAGCTTGTGCCCGACACCACACCAAGCCATTTCAAACCACACCAGCCAGCGCATGTGTTGCGCTGCGATCTCTTCCTTCAGCCCTGATCCCGGCCACCAGGTTCGTTTCCTGAAAAACATGCAGCAATCTTCTGCGTCTTTAATGTAATGCGATGCCATGCGATGTAATGTAATGCGATGCGATGTTCGGCTGCATTCGTGCCGCCCTCTGCATCGACCTGCCTGCCTGCTTTGCTTCTTGTGTCTCTTCTCTTCTCTTCTCTTCTCTTCTCTCTTGACCGTTCCGGAATACATTGCCTTATCGGTATCGCGCAACCATCTGGCGTTGTCTTTGTGGTTGTAGTAGTTCCTTTTTATATGCTGTGCCTCATGCTTCCCCAGCTCTCCACCCAATGTCTTGCATATCCTCCCCTCCAGCATTCGCTGACCGGCTGCCCCTTCATCGCCGCGTCATCAGTTCTCCTTCCTCTGCCATATTGACCGGTTGTTGATATTATTTGAATATCGTACACCGCCGTTTGTTGTACTCATTCACCGAAGAAAAGACTGGCTGGGGCTTGCATTAGCCGCAGGTGCGCGTTTCTGTGTTGGCGCCCTTACGGGCCGCTCGGCGCGAGATTTTGATACAAGCGTCTCCATCTTTCTTGATGGACGATGTCGCCATGGATGGATGTTGATAGAACTGGGTCCGTCGCACCAGTACAACTGTTGTGCAGGCACCAACATAAGCACACAGCCAATCTGAGCTACTCCTTTCGAGACAATACGAGCGATCGGTTTGGGGACAGCCCGACTGCGAGTCAGGCAATTCAAGAGCTGCTGCATCCCGTAGCTACTACAGAGCACATCATGGCCTTTGTTTTGAAAGACAGCAGGCAGTAAGGTAGGCAAGTAACTATCTCAATCTTCAGCATGGGGTTTCAAAAGGGCCACTCTACGGAAGCTGCACCGACCCAATCATGACCCAGGTTTGCTTCTGCCAGATAAACTTTATGAAACACAGGGCACGGGAAATGGTTATTTGAACTCCGTCGCCCAATCATTGTCAGCCTGTAAGTCCTGAAACCATATGGCTGCATAGAAAAGTCGACCTAACGATCTGGAATGGTCGCTATCTCGGTCCACTTCAGAAAGTTACAACTCGGAATTGCTATTAACGGCAATGACTAACGTGTCGGCATACAGTATGTGGTATCTAATGCGTTGTAACAAAGATGAAACGTATCAAAACTCTCTAGAAACGTTCTAATGGGTATCGACTTGGATCAAGAGCACAACTTCCCCAGTCCAAGGCCATCGCAAAGTATGCAAAGAAGTCGCTCCTGTGAAAGACAGCTCAAGACAACGGCTCACAGATTAATAGTGACAAAAACAGAAAAAAGCAAAGCAGAGGCCAAACATCCCAACTCATGTCCATTGAGCGGGTGTGAGTGTCGATGGGTGCACCATCTGAATAGCCGCACCTCTCGGCGACCTTTCTCGGGCCGTTCCGACCCTCTCACTCATCAATCCTTATGAAAAATAGCCCCTGGATTATCGGTCCTCACTCACACCAGACCACAGTAGATCCTTTCTCCACTCATTGAAACTGTAGTCGGATGATGGAAAATAGCATGTTCTGCAGCACGTGCAGCATGACTGCCACACAGGTTGGCATCAACTCTGGCCAGACAGCCAAGTCCAGCTTCCCCTCCAAGCCGACATCAATTTGGAAGAATAGTCGGATGAGTCCCCGCACGGCGAGACTCGCTACCAACTCACACGCCCACGTTACCGATGAGGCGTAGAAAGTGAGACCAAAATTGTAGTCCTCTCCCTCCGTATCGAAAGCGAAATATGGGTAAACGTCTTTGTTGGCTCCGAAGTGCAGTACTAGAATACTTCCAAGGAATGCAACCATTGAGACGTTTTCGGCAAGAAAGCGGATGAAGACATTGCGGGTCTGGAGCTTTTGGTATGAACCAAAGCTTTGCGAGTTCAGCCCAAGAATTGTCAAGAGCTTGTGCACAAAGGAGGTCATCATGATGGGTGTGATGACAACCAGGCCTGTTGATGACAAGATCTGGAGGGTTATGAATTGTTGTGGTGAACGCAGTCGTGCATATAGCGCACGAACGTACATCTGGTAGGTCAACATGAAGTATCTGGCTGTGGTGTCAGCAGTGGAAACAACAGTATTTGCATCGATCGAGGCTTACAGTTTAAAGATCCAGCTCAAAGGATAACTTCCAACACGCTCACCCTCTCGAATTCCTAGCACCCAGCCGCTTAGCGCGTCCAGGAGGTGCACCGTTGCTACCCAGCCATAGACATACACTACTGTCTCCAAGTTATTGTGCGGTAAGGTTCGGAGGTAAATCTCTGCGTATGCCTCTCCGATCACGTATGCCATGAGGCCAATAAACAGAGCAACGCAGAACCATAAGAATCGTACAAAGCTTGCTGGCAACCACAGTCGGCGCATCCTAACGCCCTGTGGCCTCAGCTCGGGTTCAACTTGAGTTGCGTCGGCGTCGAATAGATCAGCCGTGACATTCCGACGCCGGCGGTCCCTACCGTTGAACGTGTCTGGCTCTCCGGTCCACCAGGATGTGGTAAAGATGCGTTGAGTTTCTGATAGCGAGTGACGAAGCCCGATGTGCCGCTCGTTAGTCGTGAGAATGATAAAGGCGATCGTGACAGGCAAGGCCATGATGATGAAGGTCCATGAAATCCATGCTGTGTTGTGTACGAGCAAATAACGCGCCCTGTCATTGTAGTACATGGGTATGGGGACGGCAATGGACAAGATGGCGATGAGTGAGACGGTAAGCGGGAAACCCAGAGATTGGGGCCACCAGTTGAGGCTGTAAAGGTTGAACACCTTTGTGATCCATATAAGAGCAGTAAGGTTGTAGAAACCATAGTAGACGAATAGAAAGAACCAAAAGTTGACCTGGACTCGAGCAGCTCCGTGACCAGGCGTCTTAGATCCGTCGGGGAGTCTATCCTCGTCCCCATCACCGATATGGTCGTCGGGAATTCTATACTGAGGAAAAGGTATAGAACACCACGCCACAGCCTGTTCTTGAGTCAGTTGGTTCTTTGTAGTTTCATGGGAGCTCCAGCACATACCAACAAGGCCGGCATCAACACCAAAAATGCATACCGACTCCACCACTTATCAACGACCCTCTTCACCGCCGACTGTCTCGGATCAACCCAAATATCCAACACCCATCGTTGCCAAAGACGCTGCCACAAGCTCCTATCATCCTCAAGGTCATAATCACTGTCCGTATCGTCATCATCTGCAGGAAAAGCACCGTATCCAAGTATATGCACGCTGCCTCTGTTGTCTGCGGTATTCGAGAAGAGGCCAAGTTGACTGCGCCTTCGAGATACCACGCCAGGACGCGGAGGAACAGCGCGGAAGCGGCCTAGGAGAGGGGCCGAGTCGTTGGGTCGGACGTGCGACTCGGTGCCCTGCGTGAACTGGAAGAAGCTGGGCATGGGATGAAGGGAGGGAGTCGGTGTAATCGAGTTGTGATATCGGGCTACATTGAAAGGCTTCGATTATATATTATGGCGTATTCTGTATAGTAAGTCGATGGATTGCGTCTCGAGTTCTCCAAGGCGCGGTAATTGGATTCGTCGAGTATTAGAAGAATGATTATGGTGAAATGTCGGTATCGTGAATTTGGAAGTTGGTGTTGTTTTGTCCAAGCATTAGATTGGGCTGATGTTGGTCCGTATCTCGGCTGACAATGGTAGGAATAGAACAGGGGTCCAAGTTTCCATCTCCCCTGCTATGATGCGCTACCCGTGTTAGTGGCCATTTCAGGGTCCCTTCAGGTCTTTTTAAAGAACTTGGGGTGGACTTTCAGCTCAGATTCTCTTTCATAAAATCCATATCTTTTTATATCTTTTCATCAAGTGACTCCTTAATCAAGAGTTTCCTTTGCTTTCCTAGCGCATAAGTCTACGTTTCCGAGGGCTTCGAGGCAGTAAATGCAGTCAAGGGTAGCAACGACTACTACACCCTTTATCGGTGGCACTATGAGTGGGAGAACTGGGTAGTGAGAAATGGAAGCAAGTAGAACAACAACGCCTTCGCTGCGCTTGATATTACAAAATATAGCTATCCATACATGTTCATTAACGCCGCAGATCAACGCCTCCCATAACCCCTCACTCTGAGGTTGTGCTCAGACTCTCCACGAACGATTCATCATCCTCCTGCTCATCTACAAGCACACCCCCAGTAATATCATCTGAGAAAGCCACCGTCTTGGCCGAGGCATGCTTTGTAGACGGCTCAAGCAAGTCACCACTCCAAGGCTTGCATTCTTTGACATGCTCACCGCAACGCAGACAGGTCCAGCCCTCGCCCTCTTCTCTCTCCAATCGAGTGGCCAAGCAGACGAAACAGTATACACACCCACAAGGTATTGTCTCATATGGGTTGGTTATGTCTGTCTGGGCTGAGCCAATAACACCAGTGGATGCTGCTACTGCCATCACTTCGTTCTCAGAAGTTGCCGTATTCTGGTCCTGGTAGCAAATTGCGCATGTTCTTTCAGGGAGGAACGCGTATTCACCATTGGCCTTGCCCTCTTCCTGAGGCCCCGTTCTGATAATGTCTTTTGTTTTCCGCCATGTCCTGGTCAGCCAGCGTCGCCATCGCTGGATGCCAATTAGGGGTAGTACGAAAAGCAAAAACTCGGTGAAGGCATGCCAAACAAGCTGCCTGTTGAGATACTCGAATGAGACCTCTCTGCTTACTTGGCTTGTGGGTGGCGCAAGTCTCATTCTGAGAATTCTATCGAGGAGGGTTCGGTACCGTCCATGCAATAAGAAGACTAGAAATGAGACACATGCCGCTGCCGAGTGAACAGTTGAGAGGGCAGATGTCAATTTCGATAGTCGCTTTACTCGGGGACTTGGCTCGTCGTAACCATCGTCATGCTCCAGAAGCCAGTCCTCCCATCTCGTCCAAGCATAGTTTCCAAATACTGTGACAAGTCCATAGAGTGATTTCTGCACCTTTGAGGGTGCTTTGAGTATAAGCCCATCGTTTCTGGCGTCAGTATATTTGAGGTTTTGGAGAGCCGCTCCGTATGTGGCATCGTGGTCCCAGACAGTGAGCTTGAAAAGCACCGCCCTCAGAACCAACATAATCTCGGCTGACCAGTCATCATGCAGATGCCCTCCACCAAAATATTTGAGACCCTCGCAAACCTGGTCCTTGAGAATGTCCAAGAGCTCTACATCGAGCAGTTCGGCATCGACTTGTCCTACTCGAAATGCAGGGCGCGTGCCCTCCCTTGTCGACACAGCATCCCACGCAGATCCTATGCGATTCAGGGGGTAAGGTAAGCGCTCGAGGTTGGCTCTAGGTCGAGAAGATTGCCGCTGTGCAGCGATGCGAGCAGCAGCTTCGGCCTCACGGGTTTGGCGACGCGCAGCGACGCGGCGTTGGGCTTGGACGAAGCTCGAGTCGGTCATTTGACCTGGCGCATGCACATGAGGATGAGGGCGTTGGTTGAGTTTCGGGTATTTGATTGGGAGTCTATCGGTCGATTTGGTGGTGGGTTGATCCGGTTACAGCTGGGTAGAGCGAGCATTCGTTTGTTGCAGGTGATAAAAGCAAAAAGGAAGCACGCAGTTCATTCAGCTCGTCTCGGCGCATCGCATTGGATCTCATCTGGGGATTGTGCGGGCCCATGCTAAAATCCCCCCATGACGCCAGGGCCGGGGTTGTTGAGCAGAAGCCGAGCCGAGGTGTTACAGTGCCTAGGCCTTATCGGCTACTTACCATACCGTGCGTGCATGTTCCTCCCTTGTGCCTCCCGTCTCTCTGCCCAGGCCGATAGGTACCTGCTCGTAAAAGAGTAGAGGACGGGACTTTTTATTTTCACGCGCTTGTCTTACTCCTTGCTCATTGAGACTTGCTTTGGCGCTTGTTTCCACTCTTCAGAGAGCGAGACAACTTCTGAGCTTGCGGCGAGTTGCCAAAACTAACTAGCCTAAGGTCTCCTGAATTTATACTGAATTTACCGAAGTCTTTTTGCTGGCTTGGATTCCTACCTACCTACTCCGTACCTTACGTACTAACCTTAGTACCTTAGCCACTGTGCCGTCTGGGGCCGGGTCATAAGCCGGGACCCTCTCTTTCCCCCCTTGCTCCAATGAGGAGAGGGTGCCATAGCTCGAATGGCAGTTACACAGAACTTGAGATGGCAAGTGCGGCTCAACTCGTCCCAAACCGTCTCCAAACTTCTGTGCCTCCGGAAAGCACATTTCCTCCAACAAACTTTGGCCGATTCCATCAAATCATGGAACTCGGAGACACTTCGTTCTTAGAGCATCACAAATCGTCGATAAACCAAACGTTAAGCAGGCTCTGAGAAAGATAAGCCACACTTACTTGGCAGTTTTCAGCTATGGACGTACCTATGTTTGAGGCTTGACCAGCGACCAGCAATCAATGGCGCTATGATATCTCCGATAGCCCTGTATGCAGCCAGTATGTCCCAGACACCTGGGAGCTGGGACTGACGACTAGCTGCATGGGCACTGTGTTACACAGAGTTCCTTTGGAAAAGGCAATTTTTATATTGGCTGTGCTGCAGTTGCATCTGCATCACGACTCTTTTGATGACTTCTTACACGTCAGAAACGTGAATCCTCCAGCCGGCGACCAAGCATCTCCTCCTCTGTGGATACCATTCAAACAATCAGAGCTCGAGTTGCTAGCTGATGAGACAGTGGCTGCTCTTAGTGACTATGTATATTGTCTACTGTCTTAAGAGAGACGGGAGCTTTGAAAGGCCCGCTCCGAGCGGCGATTCAAGAGCTATCCAACAGTATAGACTAGCCTGCTTTTGCTGGTTAGACTTCACTTTAACGACAACCCTTCAACGCATAATCGAACAACACGCGTACGCCGTCTGCTATGTCTCTGTGAAAATCCCCGAGTGCTAGAAGTACCAGCAACCCGGTTCTCGTGCGAGGGTTGCCATCATCGAGTCGGGAGCGGCCCATTCTTGGCCCCTCTTCACTCTCTTGATTTGCGAACCTAACAACGTGAGACCAATAACATGGTCACTTGAGTCACAGCTGTCATAACTACCAATGGATAATGGCCGAAATGGAGATGCAGGCGGCCGTTTTCCGACAGATCTTCCCTCTACCTGGTCCTTGACTGGGAACATATATCCACGCCACATACCTCCCTGGGCCAACATGACTGGAGGAGTCAGGTATTGCAACATGGTTCTGAGATTCGAATCTAACTCAACTACCCACCTCTTCCAATCATGATGCGTTGGATCATTTGCTTTTGTTTAAGCCTGACGACCATCTTCTCTGCCCTACGCCTCCACCACGTTGCACCTGTACCATGTATTTGTATTGAACTCGTAGTTCCATCCACCTCTTCCCATTTCTAATTCCTTACTATGCGTGCATATATTCCATGGCTCCGGCACTTGCCACAAAACCTGTTCAACCTGTTGCTTCTTGACAAGCAAGCTTAGTTTGGTGCCACAACACATCCTTTATAGATTCTAGCCTACCTATTAGGCCCTACCGTTGGTGTTTGCCAACCAAGCGAAACTTTACGGTGTCTTGAGATCTCCTTTCGCCATCACTTGCAAGGCCAGGTTCGTCGATCAAACTATGGCAAGTTCACCACGAGGCGAAGTTTCACATGGGGTTGAACTCAACTCGAGTCAGAAACAAGTTAGTACGGGAACCTCAAAACCCCAGAAGCGTGTCTCTTCAGCTTGCGATCCTTGCCGTTCTAAGCATATAAGGTGCGATGGAGTCCGGGAGACATGCACTCGATGCAAAGAAGAAGGCAAACTGTGTCATTATACCAAGTCACGTCGAGGGTTCCGAAACACAAAGAAGACAAGTATGAAGAAAGGAGAAGCTTTGGTGAACGATCAAAATGACACTGCAGAGAGCAAACCATCGCCAGGCCTTGCTAGGCCCGGCATTCCGTTCCTCCAAATGATACCTTCCACACCTTGCAGTACTATACATCCATTCGACCTCTACTACACCAACTTTCACGTCGCCCACTCTTGGCTACCCCCAAGAAAGAAACTGGAGGATCTCTGCAAAACGCAACCAGAAAACTTGCGTTTCCTCATTGCCACAGTTACCTACATTGGGTCTCTTTACTTGGACAAGGTCGACAACACACAGCTACAACAGAATGCCTACCAGATGTCGCATGGCGCCCTCTCTTTAACAATCTGGTCTGTTCAGGCACTGCTGTGTCTTTCTGTCACAGCGTTCGGGAAACTGCATGTTAATGTTGGCCAAAGTATGTTCAACAAAGCCTGGGCGCTGGCTTCTTCTATGGGACTTCAGAGCAAGGAGTTTGCGGAGGGAGAGACAGATCCAGTCCTCGCTGAATCATGTCGCCGGACATACTGGGGATTATATACCCACGAGATGTTGCTTGGTTTGCGACAGACTCAGTCTCATTCAACACTCTGCCCTCGTGGGCCCAGTTTGGTGGTAGGACTTCCATGTGAGGATTGGGACTACCAGACCGGTGTGCGTGTTTCTCGTTCGAGGTAGCCACTTCACGCTGACTTTCCATTAGAATATTCCAGCCCCAATAACTCTTGAAGAGTACGATCGCCTCGGCCTCTCTCGCGAGTACTCTTCTTGGGCCTACTTCGTTGATCTTATTCGCATATACGATATTCATGTGGCCCCGTTTCTTCATGATTGTAGTCAGGCAGCCCGGCACAACCTCAAGTATGCAAGTCAGCGTATCGATTCCTGGCGATTTAGAATCAACGACTGGAAGAAATATCACGTTGGGGAAGATGGTATGTTTGATATGATCCTATATCATGCGGTAAGTTCTTTGACTTGTTCAGGAGCTAGTTCGGCTACTCACAGTTTATCTTGCAGTTAGTTGTCTCCTTTGGGTAAGTCAAATCTCCTTAGAAAGTCGTTTTCAGAAGGCTAAATCTCTCCAAAGACTCGAGATCCGGATGCAGGCCCATCTCTACGGGCACTGGGATGAACATTACGCGGCTTCATTACTTCACAGTGCTGCTACAGAACACGACGCTCAGTCGCCACTGGCTCTCCAAGCACCGTTGCGTCTGATGGCTCTTCTTGGCTCTCAGCTTGTACCAGAGAAGTTCTCCCCTTCATGCCTACTTGATCTGGAACAAGCAGCCTCGCCTTTGTGTCATGCTGTGCTCCACGGTGCAGGGCAGCCAGATTACATATCCAGGGTTTTGTATCTGGCAGAGTTCCTGAAAAAGTCTGGGGAATTTTGGCCCAGGTCGAAGGTGTTGTCTGACATTTTCATGGAGACACTGGGCAGAGGTGGTCATGAGCATGTGTATATGGAACTTTCTCAAGCTATATCGGCGTTTGGTGATAGACCTACGTCTACAGCCGAAGGAGATTCTCTCTGGCTCAGGTCGCCCACATTAGAGCATATGGGTGGTTGGTCGGGGCTGCCATCATACTCGCTACAATGTGAGCCAGAGACGAGAGACGTGGCTTGGGTAGGAAATCTAACTCAAGCTCCTGGCGAAGATATGACAGCCCCGGATATATCAGCCGAAACAGGAAGTTCAGTACCGAATATTTACATGGAAGCAGGGTGTTTTGGTGACAAGCCGACGGGAGGATTAGTTCCTGTGAAAGTAGAGAAGTGACGACAATGTGTCCTTGGTTGGATGTAAATAACTAGATAATAGTTTGACCTGCTCTGGAGGAGAAATGCTAGTGAATTTAACCCGGATTCCTAAGTTGCGTTCAAATTGATGACACAAAAGAGATATGGTCGAGAAATGGAAGGTCGGTTTACGTTTAAATACTTGCTGGGTCAATTTTGTCTACGGGGCTCGAATACCTAGATATTTTTGAGATCAATTGGCAATATTGTAGCTTCTGAAAACTGTAAACTTGACCATTGAGGAAAATTCGGTAATATCCATGAATACCTTGGTAAGTTGACAGCTGGAAAGAAGTTGGTGTTGGTTATTCTTTTATTGACGAATTATTAAGATGGTGACCGTTGATACCCTAGACTTAAACTACTAAAATTGGCCACGAGGTCTCGGTCAGCCTCTATATGTCCCCACTATTGACCGGCGCTAGGTAGGCAGCGCGGCAAGGGTCGGCAGCATAGATACTTGGTGATAAGATAGAAGCTAGTAGTCTTCAGGTATCGATTGATCAGTAAAGGCCACAACAAACCGCGGACTGTAATTTATATTAAATATACCTGATATTAAATATAGAGTTAATTGAACTCAGAAGCTGAGTTATAGGTAGTGTAATAAATATCAAACTTCAGTATCATCTACCTTTCCTTCCATCCTCACCTCAGTGTCCTGTCCTTCCCCGCAGGTACCTTATGACTTGGTGGGTACCTAGGCCATGTAGGTCCATTTGCCGCCTCGCCAACAATACCTGGCTCTTACATCATTTATAAAGACAACAACCTAACTACATCAACCTCATTTTGACGCCCATTCACGATCTGGAACATCAAGCGCACTCCCGTCGATAATCACCGTGAATGATCATCACAACTGCCGATGACTCACCGCTCCTGAAACTTCCACCTGCCCACGCTAAGGGCGCCGCCAGTCAGCGCTTCACGATCTAACTTGGCGCATATTGTTATCTCACATTCTACACTATAAATACGGCACTTTTACCATACATCCCGCTTATCTGATGCGACCGGACGTCGAGTTCGTATACTTCTTGGACTGAGGTGACGTGACCTTAACGTCTGCTCGTCTGCGACTCTGCCATACTCGGGCGCCGAAGGTGAACAACATGGGATCTTCGCGCCAGCGTGAGCTTCGACCCGAGGACTCCTGGCGCTTTGTTGAAGGGGAGAACGACAGTTTCGACACAAGTATCCTCCCATCGCTTGGGGAATCATCACCACCTACATCCTCAGGCAACGTCCCCTCACAACCGTTTTCCCAAGGAAATCTTAGCTTCGCATCGCAGGACAGCATTCGCGACTTTGGGGCAGACCCAGACGACGAGCAGGTAATTCTACGAGAGCCGTTCAGGCCGAGTCTTTCGCGCGCAAGTGTGAGCGCAAGCGGAGAGCGAGTCTTTCGATCACCCGATCCAGAATTTCACATGCCGCGCATCGATACTGCGAGTGAGAGCAGTAGTAGGAGTGAGCGCACGATAAGAGGACTGGGAATAGGATATGGCGGCAATGAAGGTGTGAGGAGAAGAGGGAATCCACTACCTTCGAGTCCCCCCAAGCAGAGGAATGCGCGCGCAAGATATGAGACCGAGGATGAATATCATCGCCGCCAATACCGCGAACAGCCACCGCCAACAGTTGGAAATCAAATCGCTCAAAGCGTCCCAGCGGCGATATACAACACACTTGGATGGTTTCTCAACGTTATCGGGCTAGCATTCCGCTACGCTCAGAAACCTTTTGCGATTCTACTGGCTATCTACCTTTGCTTTGGTGGTCTTATTATTGCACAGAACATGGCAACTCGCTCTATCGCCGCATCCCTATCTCCTCTTTGCCGTATTCCGGGCGCATCGCTACTGAATCTTCCGTTCTGTCCTTCTCTGGATACGATAGTACCTGCTGGAGGTGATGGATCGCCCGTTGAGTTCGATGACCTCATGAATGTGCAGTCAAAGTTCGAGCAAGTTCTTGAAAAGAGCTCTGATGGTGTCTCACTCCCATTCGAGATGAAAAGATCCGAAACGGCCATCCGAGATTTACGCAGCCTTGTGCGACACAGCGATCTACAAGCTCGCGATGAGTTGCTGTTTGAGTTCGACGGTTACATCGACACGGCGAGGCAGACATCTTCGGACTTGCAGAAGTTCAACACCCATGTTGGCTCTGCTGTTGATGCTGTCATAAGCATCAATCGCTGGACATCTCGTTATCTCGATACTCTATCCCCAGAAACAGACGATGGGAAGTCGATTTCCTCACCTTCACCTATTCTTGGCTGGGCGTCGTGGCTCTTTCATCCATTCCAGCCAACTACAGATCATATTTTCAACGAGCGAGTTCTCCTAGACAAGTATATTGAACATACGGCTCTTGTCTCGGATCGTATCGCGACCCTTATCCTTGAAGCGCAGGCCGTTCTGCGCCTGCTTACAAAAGCCGAGGATCATCTGATGCTCATCTACGACATCAGTTCTCGCTCCTCTGCCGATACAGCATCTCGTCGTGAAAACGTCCTCTGGAATATCTGGACACTTGTCGGTGCAAACTCGAACCAACTCAATAGCCTCTCCCGCCAACTGGCTCTTCTGCGCCAGGTTGACGCACAGCGCTCTTCAGCAGTTGCGCAGGTCAACGCGCTTATCCTCGAACTCGAGAGCATTCAAGCCGGTCTCGGCGATTTGCGTGACCGTGTCGCTGAGCCTGAGGTGCTCCGCAATGGTATTGGTAGTGGACCCCCAATCCCCCTGAGCGTGCATATTGAGACTATTGATCGAGGCGTCGAACGTCTGGAGGATGCAAGAAGCAGGATTCGTGCTGCCGAGAATGATCGCGTTCGAGATGCACTTGCTAGAGGCGGAGTCCGTAATGACCCGTTGCTGGAGGGTAAAGGAAAGCGTGGTGAAGGGAATTGAACGGTGCACTATGACCATAAATCAGAACCTAGGAACTTTGGATCATTGGACTTGGATTATGTTTGGCGTTTGGAGCGTACCTAGAGCGAGAAATATGGACGATTCGACCCCTCATATATATGTATTGGTGCATGCAGGGGAATGGCTACTACTTGGAAACACACGATAGTCTGCTCTACAATATAAAAATGTTGGTTATTTAATAGTGCTCTTCGTTTTGTTTCATATCGTGATTGTATATTGCTTGGGTATATGCTTTATTGATGCATATTGTGAACAACACAGGTAATTAGATGGGATGCCATTGCTAGCCCACTGCTCTGCACCTCCTACCGTCTCAACGAGACCCTGTATATACAATTCTCGTAAATCCAACCAACGCCTCATTAAATGCCTTTCCAATGCACCAATGCACCCGAAAAAAAAGTCGTATAATCAATGGCCTTACCAGATCGGCCAAGATCCCAAAACCCTGCCCATCACATGAACGCCTGACCTATGCTGCCCCATCAAATGCAAGAGATGATTTCTGACCATGATATTTATCAAAGCAGAATTAGAAATAGCCTGGGAAAACTTTTGAGAGTGCTCGTAGCCCTGTGATCACGTTAGTGTATGCTTTTACGTCCATTTAGATGCACGACTTACATATCGCCCTTTGAGAGTCCGGATCGTCGAAAGGCGCGTTCTTGGCTGCAATTTCACGCATGCGTTGTCGAGCAAACGAAGAAGGACTTCCACGTCTTGGCGTTGGATCCGTATTCAACTCGGAATTCTCTGGCTGTGTTGGGAGCATATTCAAAAGTCGAGGTCTAGGTCTCCTTGTCTTCGGAATCTGGGCTGGAGCTGGTGGGCGGGCGTTTGCTTCTGCTTCTGGCTCTAGTTCTTGGGATTGTGCGGGGGTGGACGATGCTGGTGGCGATTCTACTCGTTCCTCATCATTTGTTGCTGTATTGGTAGCAGGTTGTCGTCTGAAGTTAGGTAGCTTCAAATTAACAAGTGGCGATGAGGACGGCCGTGAAGGTGACGGTGAGGTTCGGAATAGTCGTTTACTCCAGTCTTTCATCGTTGTGTTATCACCTTCCTCAGACAAATCCTCGAGGTCGACTCTTTGACGTAATTTTCTCAGAGCACGTTCTCGACGCACCATTCCGTTCGTGATCCTTGGGCTGTAGCCTCTGGGCAGCATCGAATGCTTGCACATAGGACAGAGAGAACTGTTCTTCGACAAAAACTCGTCGATACATTCGGGATGGAATATGTGACCGCAAGGAAGCTCCCGAATGATTGTGACTCGGTGTTCGAAATTGGTGAGGCAGATGTGACAACTAGGTTGGAAATTAGTAGCAGCGTTGTCGCCCGAGGCTCCGATGTTGGATCTTTTGCTCCGGACACTGGCACCGGATCGTACGCTGCGCTGATCGAATCCTCGGCTACTTCGCATGCGTCGTGTAGAAGATGGGGTAGGGGGAGGCGCTGTCGAGTCCGGGTCCGCGTTGTAAGTAAATAGAGGAAAGCTGGTGATATGGGTAGCAGGTACTGTCAGGCGTTTAATTCCCATGGCTTCAAGATCGACTTCGCCAGATTCAACTCTTTTTCGAAGTGATATACGTCGTCTTCGCTGAACAAGGTGCATTGTTATCGAGACGAATGCAAATATGGCAAGCAAGGCACCAATCACTATGAGGAAGAACGCCCATAGCGGTGGAATATCAGACTCGTCCTGAACGCTGAGTTCGGTCCAGATACGGACATAATCCTTCGGGTTCGGGCCATATAGTGTGCTGATATTTTCGCCGTAAGGTATGTCGTCCACGCTGCCTGAATAGTAACTGAGTTGTCGCATCATATTCTGGCCTTCTTGACCAGAAATAGCGTAAATCGGATATTTGTTGACGGTCATCCAGGCTCCACCATCTTCCAGATTCCAAACAGGCGAGTCCGCATCTTGCGGTTGATTTGACGAGTTGTTAGGTTTGTAAAAGATGAAAGCGCGAATGGGGTCGAGACGCGCAGAAGCAAGGTAGGCTAGGGTACAGTCGATGCTGAACCACGGCGCAAGAGCGATGAGGTTGTAATTGGTAGGAGGGAGGTTATCTCGGCGCGTGACATTTCGAGGAATAAACTGGTATTGTTGCTGGTCGCACTCACGATCGTTGTCGAGGTCGGGGACGTAGAGAAGGCCGGTGATAAGGCCATTAGACGAGTCGGCATTTGTGGAGGTTAGTGTGGTGATGTTCGTGGAAATCCTCTCCTTATATGCTATGTCGGACTGTTTGTGTGGTCAGTTAATGCTAGGCGAGTCTTGTAGTTGCCTCGTCGCAACAGAATGAAGTGGATCAACGCACCGAAAGAGCCGTGAGGTTTCGGATGATTGTCGACGGGACCGTACTGGCGCCGCTCCATACTGGGTTACTGAATAGGAGGCTGATAAAATTGGTTAGCAATGTTCACAGCTTTTGATCAAGAAAGGCGAGTGTCGTCGTCTGATCGAAGGGTCGTAGGCGATGTCGTGTGGTTTGCCGAGTTGGTGCAAGCGGGGAGTCGAGAGCGGCGTAGTCGTTATGTCACGCCAGCGACAATGATGAGAATAACGGCCACAAGAATACAACGACATTGCAGGTAAAGAGACATAATGGATGGAGTAAAGACATACACGACATTTCGTATCTCGGTGAGCGCTGGACGATTTGATGTCAGTTCGTGGGATGCCAAGACTGGGGTATGATGTGAGGTTCTTGGCCTCGAACCCGCGGACGCGGATGAGCAGGAACGGAACGGAAAGGGACAGACGCCCTTCGGGGAGAACGGGTAGGATCAATGAGGAATGAATTAATGGCCATGTAGTGCAAGACGAGACGGAGAGAGGAAATAAGAGGTTATGACAAAGGTTGGTTGAACAGAGAGTGAGATAACTTACACATGCTTCTAAAACATATTCAATCATGGAATCGTAGGCATTATATGGCGTGCACCAAAGGCGCAAAAATCCAAGTGACGACCCAGGGTGACAGTGAGGATTCGATGATGAGTTATCTGGTGTACCTAGGCGAGTTTGTGAGGACGAAGTGACGTTTGGAGGAGTCTGGTGAAAATTGGAATTGAGACTTGAAACTGAGTATGAGAATGAGTAAAAAAAGTAAGAGCAAACGAGTTGGCGTTCCTGGGGGGGGAGAAAGAGCGAGAGAATCAAGCGAGAGTAGGTAAGTAAGGTGGACTTGACTTGACCTGGACTTGGGTTTGGGAAACCAGGACGGAGGGTGGAAATGGGCCGGACGCTGATTGTGGCTGCCGCCGCTGGGGTGAGGAAGAACAGAAGGACAAGCCAGGGAAAGAAGCAAGAGGCAGGCAGGCACGGGAGGGAGCGGATGTGGATGGATAAGGTGGAGAAGGGGAAGGAGAGGCAATACGAAAGGGAGAAAGCGCGAGTGAGTGTTTTTGGGGGGTGACGAACTGAAGTGCAGTGAACCTACCTGCCTGGGCTGTCCTGTCCTGTCTCCTGCCTCCTGCTGAGCCGCGAAAAGGGAGGGGGAGTCCTGAACTGGGAAACTGGATTCGATGAATGGCAGGGCAGGCAGGGTTGGGGGTGGAGAGAGTGGTTTGAGCGATTGAGTGAATTTGGGCAGTTTCGTTGGTGGCGCGTTTCGGTTTTCGGAGTGTGACGATGGAACAAGGGTGTGAGGGTATAAGACAATTTTATGCAGGGACTGTTATCGAAGAGATATGAATCAACTACGTTCAAGAGCAAAAGAATCGAGAGGAATTAATAATTGACAGAATCAGGACTCCATGGCAAAATAGTGATACCAAAGCGAGACGATGTGATCCGGCAGAAATGACGAGTCGGTCCAGGCACGTACATAAAAGCCCGATTCGAGACCCAACTCTAAAGGTGCGAAAAGTGTCGGGGGCCACGATGCAAATCGACCAAATCAAAAGAGAGCTACAGGAACAGCTACAGCTACGTTGAGCTAGCTCTGTTTTAGGTGCAGGAACAAGAGCAACAGAAGGAAAAGAAGTCAAAGCGATGGCTGATGCCAAGCCGGCTATCTCTTGACGACCCGAGCATTTGGGAAACAGGAAAATCAAGAGATTCGTCGTTATTTTTTTTTTTTTTTTTTGATCTGGTATGTAGCTGTCTCTGATAATCTCATTGACTTTTGAGGGGTGACCAATTAGACAGCCCACCTCATATTTTGGCTCGGACTTTAAGACCAGATGGATGCTTGTAAAAGCCCGAGTCGGGAATAATAACGGAGTTGGCCAGGTCCAGGTGAGTTAGAGCAAGCCAATGTCTCAGTTTTCGAAATTCCAGTTGGTGTTATTGATATCAGACGAGTGTGAGAGTAGCAAACAGTCTAGAATAACCTAACAGAGCAATCTGCATTAGTGGTACAACAAAGCTTATGCTCTCCATCTCCATCAATCACAGCAACTTGCCTCAGAATAGGAAAGGATAGAAAAGGATAAGATCAGGCAGTCAAGATTTGTCCCGTCCGCTTCCCCACAAACCAAAAGCTTGTTGGTCAAGACTTGAACGTATTGGGATACTTGACCCGCAGTTGTAATCCTTGAATGTCCCTTTTTTATCTCTCACCACCAAGGACATGGATGTTTTACCGTATCACTCGGACGCAACCCGTGTAGATATGCAGGCTGAAAGAGTTTTCACCATCACCTCGTGGTCCTTACAGAGTTAAGACACAAGGGAGGTGCCGTGAGCTTAACTGTAACGGTAACAGTTGAATAGTCAATTGATGTAGCTTAGTACGACGCCGAGTTTCAAACATAGTATTTACCAGTCAATCAATGGACTCTCCAGAGATAGAAAGCAGTTCGTCACCGAGTTTACATGACTCGTCGAAGCTTTCAGAGCACATCCCGAATACTACATTCGAAAGAATTCGAGGTTCGAAGTCTGTGGCCTGACGAAACGGTTCGGATCTAACCTAACATAACCTTGTACCCAGCCAAGCTTCTGTGACCAAAGCTTGTCTTCCGCGACACGTTCAGTCATCCACTGTAACCTAAACTCAATGATCAACGGCAATACGTACATATTGCTGATCCGTCGATGACAATTAATTCCGGCCACTGCTAGACTGCTGATGTGAGTTATCGTGGCTATTGTCGACAGGCCCATTCCCTGACCCTCACTCTCTTTTAAACCCCTGCTCGTGTCACCGTCACTCTTCTCCTCCGCGGAGACGGGGAGGCGCAGCGCACTCAAAATCCTACTGCCCGATGGATAAGGAGGGTTATGTCTCTGGGCGCCAATGACTGGCTGACACCCCAAGAGCTCACCCGTCGAACCGTCAGAGACAAACGGGTAGGGCAATCAAGCGCTGTCGCCCACTCAAGGACCTTGTCGTTTGACGAACCCTGGACTCGTAATGAGACGACCCTACACGTTCAGGGTGCGCGACTCACTACACTGCATTCGATATCCTGGAAGCAAGCCGAGGCAGGCAATTCGAATGCCTATCATTTATTCGAGGGTCCTTGTGGCTGGAGCTATCTCGGCAAACGGCATCTACGTATGTAGTAAGTATCGGGGTTTCAAAGGACGATCAAACGTGAAAGAATTTTCAATGCAACAATTCATTCATACATACATACATACATACATACATACATATACATACTGGTACATACAGTCTTGTCCACTGTTGGTTTGTCTGCAGATACTGGCAGTTCATGCTTCTGACTGATTAGCAAAGGCAGAACTTCGGACAAGTCAGCTAGTCGACTGTTTCCCCTTGACGCATCCCTGTATGAGCTTGTTCGAGGGTAGAAGATCCCGGCCTCCTCGTGCTACGCCACTTGACGTAATACGTAATCAAAAGCGGGCGATCCTGTCCAGATCGTAGCAGCCTGAGGCAGACACCTCCAGCCAGGGCCGAATCTCACTCAGAGATAAGGTCTCGTCCATAAGGATCTGTGCCTTGCTAGGATCCGAGCATGAGAACATCGGGACGTTCAAACGAAAACTAGGTACACTTTCTGACGACCCAAATTCTCATCTAAACTACACTCGTCATAACATCCTGATTCATGACACTGGCATTCTGTCCTCACTGCATTGAGACTGCCAACACAAGCGTGATGGATGGGACAATCGATGCCACTGAGACGTGAGACCAACAAACATAGACTCATACTGTGCAGGTGGTAAAGAGGAGATCACTGCGATAGGACACTGCCTGCAGCGAGATCTCCAGTCTATGTTGCACAGATCAGCAACGCACAGTCTGAGTAAGAAGGCCAAGCCCGGCCATTTACAGTATCCTGATACAAACTTGCAAGTTCAGTTAACGCCTTGCATTTGCCTTCGTGTACTCAGGCATTGATTGAGGGTTTGAATGTGTCTTCTGGAAAAGCGCTTCGGATGAAGCGTCTTCAAACATAATCTAAGAACTGTAGAGAAAAGTCGTTTCACAAATCTCTCGTGGGACATCGGACAGGATATTTCTTCACACGCAATTAATTCAATAGTTACTTTCATTTCTTTTCCTTCATTTGGCTCGACATTCTGATATCTAAGCATGATTGGAGCTCCCCTCACAGAGAGCTTCCCCAACCGTAGAGTTGTTCAACAATTTACCAACGTCGGTCACCACCATAGCCATTATCGCCATATTCGTTGCTGCCACGGCGCTCACGTCCATGGCCTCCCTGGCTCTGGCGAAGATACTCATCAGCAGAGCCTCCCCCATAGCCTCCGTCGTCTCGGCGTCCGTAGTTGTCACCCCCATATCCACCCTCCTCACGGCGACCGTAACCGCCGCTCTCCTCTCGGCGCTCATAGCCACCACCGCCGCCATACCCGCCCTCTTCACGACGCTCGTAACCGCCCTCATCGCGGCGTTCATGGCTTCCTCCATAACCTCCACCATAGCTGCTTTGCTCTTGACGGCCGTAGCTGCTCTCCTCTTGACGTCCATAGCTACTGTTGCCACCGTAGCTGCTCTCTTGGCGACCGTAACCACTGTTTCCGCCATAGCTGCTCTCCTCTTGTCGGCCGTAGCTGCTACCACCACCGTAGCCGCCTTCATCGTGACGACGACCACCGTAGCCACCGTCATCATCATTACGACGACGACCGTGACTCTCAGTCGAGCCGGAGTACTCATGTCGCTCAGTGCGCTGCTCGTAGCCTCCAGAGTAACTCTGGTGAGTCTCAGTTCGCTCCTCATAGCCGTAGCCACCGGTGTGACGGCCGTCCGAGGAGTCTTGCTGCTCATATCGACGGTACTCAGACTGCTGGCTACCATCAGGGCGCTGTGTCTGAGAATACTCAGCCTGACCGTAGCGATCACCGTGGCGACCATACTCTACTTCAGTTCTAGTGTAGGAGCCATCATCCTCACGGCGACTGCTGGACTGTCTCTTAGTCTCGTCGCTGCCGAAAGCACCGCCAAGGATGGAGCCGGCCTGGCTGAGGAAACCGCTGAGACCACCCTCCTCCTTCTCCTCCTTATGGGAAGAAGAGGGCATCTTGTAGCCGGTGTTCTGCTCAACCATGCCAGAGATGGCGCCGGTAGCGCCCTTGAAGATAGCGTCGGCCGCAGCACCGGCAATCTTGTCCTCGAGGGTCTCAGGGCCACCGCCGTATAGCTTTCGCATCTGTAGCTTGCCAGCACATCCGTGGCCGTGACCAGTGTCCACCACACCCTCCTTGTGGTTCTCACCATTTTGAACGCCTTCTCGGGTCAGCTTCTGACGGTAATCGTCACGCTGGCGGTCACCCATGTTGTTCCACCACTCCTTGACACCTTCGTAGGAGCGGCGACGACCCTCTTGAACCTTGCGGTTTCCGAGGTCACGCTGAGCAGGATGATGCATCACACCGTTGACGATGTCGTCGAGGAGTCTATCCACGTCGACACTCTCGTCATCGATGGCATCCATGAGCTGAGGAACAACCCACTGCACCACCGCGGCAGCGTTTCGACCAGCAATCTCGTTCAAGATCTACATCCAAGTTAGCCGCTGGACATACTGAATTGCGTGGTTTGTCTTACGTTGGAAAAGTGATCCTTGGAAAGCATAGAGTGAGTGGGGTTGCTAGAATCATCGTCGTGGAAGACAATGTGCTGTTCACGCTCACTGCTAGCAATGATCTCATCAGAACCAGTCTTGAGCTCATTGCGGATCTGCTGAATGAGAGGAACAATGAAAGGAGCAATGATGGAAAAGATGAAGACGGAGAGCTGCTCCTCCAGTTGCTCGATGATTTTAGGGAGCACAGGGATCTTCTCCATGGCACCCGAAATGCTCTTCATGATGTCGTCATGGAATTCAATAGCAGGCATGACTTGCTTAAAGACATTCTGGATGTAAGTGGTGAATTCCTCGGGGTCACGAGGAGAAACAGTGGTGTTCTCCATCTGAGCAGCAGCAGCATTGTTCTGGAGCTCGTCGACACGGTCACTCTGGTGCTTATCACCAAAGATGCCATCAGGGATCTTATCCAGAAGGTCACGGAGCATGCTGGTGTCAGACTTGGCACCCTGCTGGAGAGTTCCCTCGAGCTCCTCAATCTCATTCTGAGTGAGCTTGTCGGACACTGAACCTGTTAGCTCTCCTATCGTTCATATGGAGCATTAGAACTGACCTTCACCAGTAACTGAGTGCAAGAAGTCAACACCACCAAAGGTGCCAGTGACAATAGGATAGACGGGACCACGGGCACCCTCAATCTCGATCTGTGTGTTACGACCAACGTGGGGGAAGACATCACGCTCGCCGAGCTCAATGAGGGCCAGCTCACAGTAGTTACTGTGGGCAAAGAAATCTGCAGACAAGTTAGCTTTATATGACCCTAGAAACAAGCCAATTAGCTTGAGAAATCGGGATGACAGACCTTCCAAGCAGTGCAGTCCAGTTCCCATGAGTCGGAGAGCCTCATACTTGTCTGCCTTTCGCTGAGAGTCCTTGTATCGACGACCAAGTTCGATAGTGCCAGTAAAGAGTTTCTTGACGTGCCTAGCGGAGGTCATGATACGTGCACGCTCGTTCGCAATGTAGTTCTTCATTCCTGTCTCAGGGTCGATAGCCAGTTCTCGATTCTCGTCGACTGGCCCACGGAGGCGTTCATCATACTGGCGGGCATCGACATTCTCGGCGTAGTCCTTGGGGTTGTCGATGTGGTCCTCAGGGCGGTAGCATCCAAGTCGCTCAGCGGTGACCTCGAACTCTCCAGAGCCGTAGCCGAACGTCATGAACCCGAGGACGCAGAGTAGAAGACGGATGGCCTCAGCGGAGACCGACTTTACAGTACCGACATCGATGGCCTGAGAGTAATCTCGAAGCCAGTTTCCAAAGTAGACTCGCGAAACGTTGATCTTGTTGAACTTCTTGCCATTGAGGGCCTTAGCCTGCGAAAGGATCAAGAGTGCATCGGTGATATCGCCGTGACGCCCTGGAAGAGAGCTTGATTAGCCACTGCGTGGACGGACAGTGTTTGGTCATGGTCATGATCACTCACAGTTTTGGCCTTCGACCTTGGAGATTGAAGCAATGTTACCAGCACCGAAAGCAAAGGCTGGAGAAGCCAGAGCAACGAGGATAACAAGCCCCACCAGGAGGCTGTGAGATCTGAATGTGGACATGGCTGTGGTTCACGTCCTCAAGCTGGGAGTGTCCCAGGATGTCAGCTAGTTGTGCTGCAAGGATAGGAAAGAAAAGAACCCCTTCTGAGCTAGCAGAGGGGAACACGATATTATCTTGGGGCAGTTTGAAGACAGGAAAAGAATGAGGATCGGGGGAGGGTCGTTCTGAAGGAGGAGGAGAAGGGGAAAAACAGGGAGACGGTGGAAGATTAGTAGGGATCTAAGGTGCTTTACCTTGTCTTATGCTTAAAGGTGGAGGAGGGGAGCTGAGGGGCAACCTCAGTCTGGCCGGGCCTCCAAGTGACGCAGCTTCAGCTGGCAACCGAATAAAAGAAGCCCGTGCTCTCCATAATAACAGTAACAGACAGTGGGAGTCTAGGGCAAACCAGCAGAAACGAAACACTAGACATGACCTTATTTGCCTACGCTATTTCCATGGATACGTACCAATTGCGTTGCAACCTTGGACGAGACCAAGACAAGCTTAACAAGACAAGTCAAGCCACCACCACACCTCGCTCTATTGCACATGTCCAGCGCTAACACAGCAGAATGGTGAGACGGACGGACGGTAGTGGGCTCCCTCCCGAGCTGACCTGCTTCATGCCAAGCTCGCTCGATCTGACGATAGCAGCTTTAATCCTGCTAAGTCCAGTTTTTCCCGTGGATCCGCTGGGCATGGTCGGCAGTGGCAGGATGGTCTGGTCTGGTCTGCTTCATCATGCCAAGCATGAAATCATACGCGCCTAGGGCCCGCAACTTTTGTCAGAGAATCATCGAGGGGTAGAGGAGCTGGGGGGAGCTTTTGCAAGCTGTGACAGGGGTCCAGTACATTGCCATTGAGTGTGATCATCACGCAAGATCAAGTACCTCACCCCTCCATTTTCACCAGTAGCAGGGGTCTGTAACACGAGCCGGCGGGACCATGGACTGTCGTCGAATCAAGCTTAAGAGGGCGCGTGGCTGAAGGAATAACGTAGTTGATCACTGATCAAACATTAGCTTTCGCACCGGTAACGGTTGAGATAAGCCAAATGTAGCTTGATCAGGATACATTAGAAAGGCCCTTGGATGTCATGACCATCTTTTGAAGATCCGATACTTACCTTGCCATAGCACATATGTCAAGGATCCAGTCAAGCCATCTGCTGGTTTTCTTTCGGTGATATAGAGGGGCCGTTCTACCCCTCATCGCGTCTGGTTGCTAGACGTAGATGCGACAAGAGGAAACAGTGACTTCTATCGGCGATAGACACCAGACACAAGTATAACTATTTGATAAGACGCGGGAGACGTGCTAAGCAATGGTCTCACTGCCAAATTTCAGTACTATGCGCATGAAGAATGAACCTCGCTTCGACGTGTGTTGTTGACTCGGGACACAAAAGCCATCGCGTTTGCTGGCGTTTGATGTGCTAATCACTGTTTGGTTATGCTCATAGGATGTTTGGTGTAGTCAGGCAACAATACAATATTCTGAATGAACATGGGGCTACTGGCGGTATGGGCCGCCATGTGAACAACGGGATCAGTTTTAAAGAAAGGCCATTTCGGTAAAGACATGTCATACCTATGCCTTTATATACAATCTATGGCTGTGCGGGGTCGAGGTGTCTGTCAAGGTAAAAGAGTTTACACGATATCAGAAGAGTAGATTAGAACCATCAAGGTGTTTCCCTCCGGGGCTTAAGAGACCAAGGCAGTGGATGAAATACTAAGTGACGAAAAGCAACGTGATGAGATGGTTGTTTCGCATCTCAGTTATCGTTGTATTCCAGTGACGAGAGTACAGTAGAAGTCTAATAAGTGTTTATGGCACTACGCAATGTAGTCTGATCAGCGTCCAGGTGGATGAGAATCTGATGCTACACGTATTTGGAAGATTGGAAACTACAGGCAAAGGTTGGCTAGCATGCCAGTTCTCTTCACAGGATGCTAGCAGCTGCTGAAATCGTCTGATGGTGGCTTCGGGACTCTCACGACCGCGCTGTAAGGCGAAAATACTGGGCTGTGATGTGAAAATAGAGAGCACTGAAGGTAAACTTGCCTGGCTGTGCTGAAGCCCTCCTGTTGAAACCAGGACCTCAGCACTCTGACCAACAATGACATTACAACCCAGAACAGAAAGCCCAGGGCACAAGATGGGACTTGACGGGAGCAAACAATAAACCTCCCTGCTTCAGGTGACTTAGGTGGAATGGGAAGACTGTGGCCCGGTTGGGGTTGGGCTCTTCTGAGAGTTGCGAAGGTTCTGTCGCACAGCGAGACGTTGGGGGGGCGCCAAGTGCCTGAAAAAGAGGCTCGAACCTTGAGCCGCCCGTGGTGGTGGTCGTCATTCCATCCATGTGCCCCTGGATGCACCGTGCTGAAATATACAGGTCAAGGGTGAAGGTGCTGGAATGACCCCGCCTGGACATACGTCCAGCGTCCTCAGCAGCTTTCCAGTGGCGGCACCCTCGGATTGGGTTTTGAGAAGCGGTGAGTGGAGGGCAACACACTCCGTAGGGTGTGACAGTGACACATCGCTTCAGCATGCCCTGAGAAGGGGTCACGTAAAGCGCTAGAAAAGCCGCTGAAGGAGTCCTTCGTTGGTATCGCTGAAATATCACAGCTCTAAGGATTGCAATTGCGAGGGCCCTCAACGCAGGTGCAAGTAGAAATTGACAACGAATTTGCGATGCACAAGCAGCCAACACCTGTAGTATCACAATGACAACACCCTCAACGAGGGAAATACCTAGGGAGCTCCCCTAATTCTGAAGCCCAATACTGAAAAATATTAGACGAGTACAGTCGTGATACATACAACATTGTGAATTCCGCACTTGCATCAGTAGCACCCAAAGGCTGCACGACTGAGCGCGGGCGGGCAATTTGTTCCTTCGCTGCGACTGGCTGATTGACCAGTCAGCGCTGCCCGCGCAAAAGTTCATCTGGCCTTGTTAACGTTTGCGCGTCGGGGGCTTGCGTTTGTTGTGTTTTGGTTTCTGTATGAGTGAGAGAAGAGTGATGTACGCGAAAAGATCCCAACTTGGAGCGTTTGGGTTCAGTCATGGAGGCTTGTCACGAGTAAGGCACCGATGTTGTTCAGTTGCGTTGAATCGCTCTTGCATTCTGTCCTATAGTGCTGGCACTTGCATCTGCTGTTGTAATTATTAGGCAGGTGCTACAGTGGTGGTCATTATGTCCTTAGTAATAGAAGGCGTGGATGGATGGGCTGGGTTGCCTTATTTTGGACGAGAGTGGGAAGTACGGGGAGGTAGGCGACGACTCGGGGGGGATCTGGTGAGGCTACTGAGAGGTGCAAGAGGCCACTGGGCTTCAGAGGTATCGGGTGCCGCGGGAATATCGTGGACAGCAGCAGCCCGTGGGTGCTGCTGTAGTCCCAAGAGAAAATCGACTTCGATCCCCTCGAGCCCCGTTTTCAAGGCCCCCGCCCTGAGGTGATGAAATTTTCGCCATTGTGCTCCGGGTGCTGGCTGGACTTGGAGGGTCACTCGAGTGGTTGGCCACTAAGAATGCGCGCCTGCTGCAGCTTTTCCCTTTTTTTCGGGTAGGAAGGCGGGCGCTGATTTTATTTTTATTAGGCGCTGCCATTTTTTTTTGCGCCCCCGCCTAGAGAACCATTTACTGATTGCGCTTGGTGCTGGCCCCTACATATTCAGCGCATCGCCCACCCCGCGCCCGTTTTCTCTTTTTCCCCCGTTCTTCAGTACTCCCAGCACCCTCATTTTCCAGCACTTCTCAGTGAATCACTGGATTTCCATTCCCCTCAACGCACCAAAACCACCTAGATTTGCACGCTTTGACACTCCATTGTAATAACAGAACAGCGCATCGCGTCCCACTACTCATTCAACGCGTCCCATCAAATCGTCAGCCCAAAACTTCAGGTGAAAAGCACCAGAAGCTCAAATAACAACATTACCCATTATCCCCAATATCATCACCAGAATCATCATGGCTCGCCCCAAGAAGCAAGCTGTTGAGAAGCAGCAGCAGCAGCAGCCTGCTCCCGTTCCTATCCCTCCTCAGCACATTCAGCAATACCCTCAGCACCCGCAGCCCATTGCCGCTGTTCCTCAGCCTGCGATGTCCATGCCCATGCCTCCTCCTGTTGGAGTTCCTCAACCTCAGGCTGTTATGCCTCAACGCGTCGTTGAGGCAGATAGCTTTCTGCGCGTGAGAGATTCGGTAGGTTCACACCATTTCATCTTGTATTTCGTGTCTTTCGTCCTCGGTCAAACACTACGACCCAGGTACCAGCCACCCCCCCC